>NW_020886503.1:0-6121 GCF_003945725.1 Corapipo altera
GCTGGTCACACCTTTCCTCAGCATCAGCCAGGCTATCTGCTTCCTGGAGGGGAGACAGAATTTTTTGGGTTGTAGTATTTTAAACTTTCTGTGCTCTGTCTTTTGTATCACTGAGTAGGCTTGTGTTAAAATGGGAGCTGAACCTGACTTTCAAGCCCAGCAACTGGAAAATCTTGACTAGTGTTTACTGTAAACCTCATCATTTGGAATCAATATTTATTCTATAATATCTGTGTCTCCTAAATATGCCTCGCTGGTTGAGTGCCCATGACAATGCTTCATAGCACAAACACAAAAGCACAACCGAACAGTGGTTACTTCCATCACTAATTTCGTCAGGAGCAAGGGCTTAGTGTTTTTTTTTTTTTCTGATGGAAAATGCATCTAGCAGCTTTTTCTTTTTAATTGTCTCAACAAAAGTCTTAAAATATTTGGGATGTAATGGCTTTTACATTTCTGACAATAAATTAGTTGAGAAGGGTACTTATCACTTTCCTACAGGCATTAAAATTTCTGCAAGACCAATAAAGTTCTTGCCCTCATCTACCTCTGTGGCTTCTTTAAAGACCACATCAAGCATTTCCTTAACTAATTGATCACTTCATTTGGTGTTAAGAAACTGCCTTTTCCTAATTGAGTTTGAATAGGAAGTATCTGTGTTTCTGAAAGTAATCAAGGCCTTCTAGTGTAGCTGTAGATGGGAAAAGTGTGTGCTTCCCTGGTTTGCCTTTACTGCATTAGACAGAAGCACTTCTTTGAAAGCTGAGATGTTTCCCTTCCAGTTCAGAGCTCTCAGATGTGCAGCACATGTTGGCTGCTGTTTCATGGCTCTTTCCTCAGACAGCAGGAATGGTGAGTGTCGTGTGGGGCTGCCATAGGTCTCACCCTGCCCATGCCAGTGCCTGTTTCCTCAGCATTACAGTGCCTTAGAAGGTGTGATTTAGACTGTTTTCTACTACCCATCAGTTCCTGTGAGTTACTGCGTAGGATAAGATGCCTTCTGACAGTTTATCATTCTTTTTCCAGGGAGAAACAAACAGTGATACTCACAGCCTGCACTTGGAGCTGCAGGTCATTTTTCTCCTGCACCAGTGCTACCATTTTCTCCTCCAGTTCCTTCCGCTTTGCCTCAGACTTTGCAAGCTCTTCCTTGGTTTTCTCAAACTCCTCCTTCATGTTGGCCATCTCCTTCTCAGACTCTGCACTCTTCAGCAAGGGCTTGATCTTGAAGAAGAGCTTCATCCAGGGCCAGTGTTTGACATTCATGAATGAACGAACGTTGTACTGGATGCAGAAGATGGACTCTCTGAAATGAAATTCATGTGATTATTACACAGCTCTGCTTTGATTAATTTAAACTTCATTAGCCAAATACCATGAGAATTAAATAAATTTTAGAAAAGTCTACCTCCTTTCCACCATTTTCTTATACTCCACTCTCATCAGGAAGCCCCTGCACCTGGCCTGTGTGCGAGTGATGATTTCTGCCAACTTGTCATCTCTCATCTCCTCCAGGAGTCCCAGCAGCCCAGCTTTGAAGAACACCTTCAGAGAGGAAATGGTGCAGCATGTCATTGTGAGGTAGTACAGGCTAAACACACAGCGTCTTTCAGTATCCTAACAGACCTTAATGGCCATGACCAGCATCACCTTGGACCTTCTCCCTGCCCTCTGTCCAAGGGCTTAGAGCTTCCCATAGTCTCAGACTTAAGCATTCAGTCCCTGTCTGAGCTGTGTGTCATGAGTACTGTTTCCAGTTCAGCCACAGCCTCAACCACCCACATGCCTGATCACGGACCCCAGTGAGCTCTACCATGACCTGCTCACTTACTTCCTGGCTTGATGTTAAACATATGTCATTGCTGTGTATAGGTCCATAAATTAAAGAATAGGGCCTTGCCTTGTTAGCCTACCTATACCTGACCCTGCCAAATTGTGAAAACCAAGGCTTTATGGCTTCACCTCAGACCTTCCTTATTGTAACAAACCTGCCTGATGACCTGGACTCCTGGTTGAATCTGACTTCCACTCCCAGGTCATCCTCATTTGCCTTGATAGAGTACAGTGGTGCTGGGCACTTCCTGATTGAGGCCTCTCCCTGCCAGCTCTGGTATGTCATTGTGCTGTGCCCCATCCCCCTGGCAGAGCAGCCCACCCTCACTGCTTTTGACAAACTTTTAACACAGGTCTTGTTTTTACCTTGGTGTGACCAAATTTGTACTGGGTGTGGTCCACATCAATGGACCCAAGGAGCTTCTCAGAAGCCTTCTTGTTGTCCATGAACTGTCCCTCTGGGATAGCACTGGCATTGAGTACTCTGTATCTGCAAAGGAAAACATGAAGAAATTGTCAAAACCACTACTGTGATTGAACCCCCAGTCTTCTAAGACTGTCCCATTGAACAAATCTTATGCCTGGAGACAGTTCAATTCAGGATATGGGGATTGTTTTTAATATATAATACTAATTCTAAGTACAAGAGAATCCTGATCTCAGCAATGCCCTGCCATCATGAACTGATGGCGAAACATTTCTATATTACTGTTCACTACTAATTTAAAGTATGAAGTTTAAAGTATATCACAATACTCAGGCTCTTCAGCTTGGTCTGAATGGGCAGAGAGGTGTAGTGCTCTTACCTCTGTTTGAAGTCAGCATAGAGGACTCTGCTGGGGAACCCTTTCCTGCAGATCCTGATCCCTTCCAACACGCCGTTACAGCGCAGCTGGTGCAGCACCAACTCGTGCTCCATGGCACCTGACAAAGATCAGCATTAGTGACTACCCCGCTCTTTGACACTCAGGAAAGGAGCTTCTGCTGCTTAAGTTTTCCTCCTCTTGGGCGTCCTTACCAGGTGTTTTTGTTTCATTTGGGATGATGCAGCGTACAAAGTGAGGGTGGGTGCTCCTCAGGTTGGCCATCAGCTTGTTTAAATTCTCCTGTGAGATCATCAAACAAAGTTTATATTATTAAGTGTGAGCACTGGAATCTTAACAGAGGATGCATCAAACTGGGAGTTTCAGGTTGCAGACTTGTCTTCTCTAAAACAACTCCCAGAAGTCCCAAAGGGAAAACTGGAAGTAGAAACAAATTTTTGGTTTTGAAATTCTTTTATAGAATAATGGTTAGTATTACTTTTCCTTGACCTCCTCATCCAAACACAGGGCTGCTATTTCACAGTTTTCCTTTGAGTTGGTAATTCTTGTGGTACATATTTGGGCATTTAAAGTAAATCACACGTATTCTTGGTTAAGCATAATTTGACAGCTAAGTTCTTTCCAAATGGATGCAGTATTTCTGCAGCCCATGCAGAGTGACTCTTTTAGTAGTAATTCAGTCTCAAACCTTTAAGACATAACTCAAAACTGACCTCACAAGTCAATTAGTTAGTGTAATTTAACCTTCACCCTCTTTCCACATTGAAATCAAATCATTGCCTTATAATCCTAGGGTAATTTCATCTTTGCTTTTGATGTTTGTTCTATTACTTTCAAATTTTACAATGAGTCAATACTGAAAATCTGCATAGATACAACAAAACAGGTCAAGGAAATATATCTGAATTCTGTGGAGAGGATTTTAAGGAATTTGGCTGATATGTTTTTCACTTCCATCTAAATAGATGAACTTAGCTGTTTGGATATTTTCCTAGAATTTTCAAAGATGGATGTGGCATTGCAAAGGAAAAGTCTGTAATTTACAAGAATGGAAAAGAAAGCATTTTAAAGAATGACAAGGGTTATGTCCAAAATGCAAACAGACCTTTCAGATTCAGATGCTTTCCATCTGCAAAGACTTAATGAATATTAAACTTACCCTGAAAAGAGCTGAGACAGTCTGGAAAGAAGAACCCTTCTTCTTGCCTCCTTTCTTGCCACCACCACCACCACCACTGTCTGTATATCAAAGTAAAAAGAAAAAAAAGTATTGGAATGTGGATATTGCAATTAGGAAATACAAAACACAAATTAGCTTTACAATTTTAGTATTTGTGGCTTTAAATCTGAGAAAAATTTCTCCCACACTGAAAATACAATTTTCACTGAACTGACCTGCATCTGCTCCACCATAGCTGGCAAAGAGTAAGGCCAAGGTCTTGACAGATGATTTCTGGTACAGCCCAATGACAGTTTCATTCAGGGGGTCCTTGTTCTTCTCCAGCCACCCAGTGATGTTGTAGTCCACTGTGCCAGCGTAGTGCACCAGGGAGAAGTGGGCCTCAGCCTTGCCTTTGGCAGGTTTGGGCTTCTGGAAGTTGTTGGACTTGCCCAGGTGCTGGTCATAGAGCTTGTTCTTGAAAGAGGTGTCAGTTGCCTTGGGGAACATGCACTCCTCTTCCAGGATGGAGAAGATGCCCATGGGCTGGAACGTATCACAGGAAATGACAAAGATGATAATGGAAATGTCCAAGGCCACATTGGATGGGACACTGACCAACCTGGTCTAGGGCAAAGTGTCCCTGTCTCTGGCAGGGGGTTAGAACGAGATGTTCTTTAGGTTCCCTTCCAACCCAGGCCACTCTGTGATTCTGTGACAATGACAAGAAACCTGTGCTACGAACATCAAAGGTACTACTGGGGTGCTTTAGCATCCCAGCCTGGATGAGGGCCTGGCTTTGTCAGAAGTTGTTCTCAGGCAGGGAGCCTATTTCTGCCTTCCCTTTGCCTCCCTGCAGCCAATCTTCATGGAACTGGTAAGGATGTCTGTCCAGTGCACATTGGAATTGGTGCAGAATTAGAGGGAGCAGTGCTAAACAGAAACATAATTGGGAAAAGAGCCACAAGAGGCCCTGTGGTTGTGGGAAGTCCAGTGAGATGATACTTATTGCCCAGATTTGTCTGTGGACTTCAGATTTGAGCCTTCAAAGGAAAAAGAAAGGGAGACTGACTTTGCTTTGTTTTAAAAGCACTCTCACTCTTGGTGGGAGTCCAGGCTACTTTTCCAAGCTTGAAGACCAGAAAATGCAGGACTGATGACACAGAGGTGCATTTCCCCATTTCTCTTCCCCAGACTAAACTAAATTTCAGTGCAAAATATTTTGCTTAACTGATGCTGCATGTCTGGCTCTGAGCTGAACCTGCCTCAGAAACATCGCATAATTCCAGCATTCATCATACATGTGTATGGGAGAGGTACCTTCTCAATGAGCTCAATGCAGGCAGCCAGGTCCATCCCAAAGTCAATGAACTCCCACTCAATTCCCTCCTTCTTGTACTCTTCCTGCTCCAGCACGAACATGTGGTGGTTGAAGAACTGTTGCAGTTTCTCATTGGTGAAGTTGATGCACAGCTGCTCAAAGCTGTTGAACTGCCCAAAGCAAGGAAAGGTGCACAGGTTCTCAAAGCGTGCCAAACACCACAGGCCTTTGCTGGCATTCTCCTAAGGCTGGTTGAAGTTCCCCAGCTGAAACACCATCCCCAACCCTACTGTCCCAGCCTGTGTTTCCTTAGCAGGGTTTCTATTGTACCACTCCCTGGCCTTGAAGGATTTTTTTATCGTTACCTCTGAAATCAAGCTACAATTCTTTTTCCCTGTGCTACTCAACAGCAAATCCTTTGGTAACTTCAGCTGCTCCACTGGGTATGTGTTGCAGGTTTCTGACCTTCTGGACAGTGGAAACCTCCTCAGTGTCTCACCCAAGGATTTCTCTGCCCTCACATCAATAATCTGGGGGTTTCTGTGCTCAGAAAACATGCTGGGAGCTTGCCCATGGCACAGCCTTTCCTTGGTTTTCCAAGAGCATCCAGCCTGTTGGCCCAAAGCTGCGTGAGCCTTAGTCCTCGAGCTCCCTCTCTGTTTGCAAAGCCTGAGACCTTTGCGAGCTCACGGGCCTCTGTTTGCCAGAAAGGCAATGTTAGAATTGGTGTTTGTCAGCAAAGCCTTTTGAGGGGGCTACAGTGGCAGAGAAGAGGGAGGGGTTCCTACAAAACATCAGATGAGAAGGATAAACTTTTGAGTCCTCTCGAAAAGAAGTGTGTGTCTGAGTCCTCATGACCCCTCCTCGCTCCTCGCTTGACTAGGGTGTCAAATCCTTGTTCCTTACATCAAAGATCTCAAAGCCAGCAATGTCCAGAACTCCAATGAAGTACTGCCTGGGCTGCTTCGTGTCCAGCTGTTGGTT
>NW_020886504.1:0-6117 GCF_003945725.1 Corapipo altera
TTCTCCAGGCAACATATCTCTCCCATTCTGTCTTTTCATCCATCACATCTCCCCCTTCTCTGTTTTTAATCGTGGTGACATTCACGGTGACACTGCAGATGATCATCTGGCGAACACAAATGATAAAACACGGCAAACAGGTACACAAGAACACAAGGGCAAATAGGGAAATCACTAGCATGATTATGATTTTGCGGAACCAATTGGGTAAAGAGGGGAGTTTTATCCAATCAAAAAGTCCACCCAGTCCCTCATCACGGGACTGGTGGATATCTTTTACAAGAATTTTTAATTGATGTATACTTTCATAAATTGATTGTGAATGATCTGAAAAATTCATACAGCACATTCCCTTGAACTCTTGGCACCCATGACCATGTGCCAGGAGTAGGAAGTCAATGGCTGCACGATTTTGGAGACTAATTTCTTTCAGTTTTTGAGTGTCTGCCAGCAGACCCTCAATCGCTTTTGTGGTTGCATTTGCTTCCTTGGTTAACCAGCAACCAAGGTGGGAAAGCAAGGAAAGGGCATGGGCAGTTCCTATCCTGGGGATAGGGAAGGAAGCCCAAAAGTTTTTCATGCGGGACCAAATGTGAATGTTGGAATCACAGTCTGCTGGGAAGGGTAGGGGCGGTGGCGGAGTAATGATTGCATCCATCACACGTGGTGCCGCATTAAGTGGAGGAATGATTGGGTTCTTTGGGGCAATTTTGGGTGTTTTTGGAATGGTTTCAGGTTCAGATTTAGGGAGTCTCCAATCTTCCAAATTCTTCTGAAGGTTGGGGAATCATCCTCTTTTTATACGGAGGGACCTTTTAACTTGATTTTTGGGAACAATTGATTGATCTGCTAATTGAAACTTCGCCGGGTTATACAGTGCCAACTTTCCTACCGTGCAGGGACCCCCTTCCAGGTAGGCAGGAATACCCTGCCACGCCCGATCCCCGCACAGGAGGAAAAACCCTTCGGGGAGTTTCATGTTTCTAGGAACATGCTCTGTTGGCACTGTGGTGGCAATTGAATTGTTGCACCATGGCGAAGTGGTCCCTCTGTAAATTAATTTATTGGCGGTGACATTGTGGGGGGTGAATAGGTGGGGTTCTGTGTACCGATGGAATATAACACAATCGCTAGTGGGTAACGAACCAAGCAAATCTATTTCTTGTGGAGGGATGGTGGTAAACGCCTGCCTGGATACCATTTGTGCCAGGGTGACTGAACTTAGCTGTAAGGATCCTAGACTCCGGGTTTGTTCCACGAACGTGTCCCAGTCCTTGCCCGGAGTCACGGGAATCCCTACAAGGCAGGTCTTGAATGGATTACTAGCGCTGGACAAGGCCAGGCACAAGGTGTCAGTGCCTGTGGCCTTGGTCAGGGTTACCCAGAGGTTCTCGGAGGGCTGGTTTATCCACTCCCTCAGAGGGGATGCAGTGACGTTGGTGACAAATCTGAGAAGACAGATCAGGATAGCGTAGGCCTGGAGAATGTGCATCCTTCGTCTCAGTCCTGGTGTATCTTCACTCTTCTTGCGGGGACCCACTTTGGTCCGTTGTTGCCTGAAATACATGCGTACCCCTTCCCCCAGGTGATTAGGGGAAAGGGCCCGTCCACATCTCTGTCATTGGATCTTTAAACATAACTTTCGCTTTTTGTTGTGATGGGGTGAAATCTGATTTGAAATGTCTGTCTATTGGACTTCTGTTTATGTGAGTGTCTTGTTCCTCCATCATATTTAAAAAATTTAAAACATACATAACTTTTTCTAATCTTTCTTGGGGGGATAGGCCAATACTCCCCCTCTTTTGTTTTTTGAGCAAATTTTTAATGTTTTGGTGAGCATGCTCTACTATGCCCTGTCCTGTGGGGTTGTGATTGTTTTGCCGAATTGATGAGGGAGGAATACCCACTCCCATAAACAGAAGTCTCTATTATCAGTAGTAAACTGACCCAGCAGGGTCAGTGGTTGTCTCTGTTCATGAATTATTACAAGGGAGGATGGCAGTCCCTCCATCCTCCTAAAAGACTGTCTCTCTGATATTTTTCTCTCAACAATGGCAAGGGATTTCTCAGCTTCTGTTGTTAATAATCTAGGGGAGGACAGGCCAGCATCTCCCTTCAGCAGCTCAAATAATGGGTGCAGATCACCGGTTGTGATCTCCAGCACAGGTCTAATCCAATTAATGGCTCCCAGCAGTTTCTGGAGGTCATTCAAAGTTTGGACTCGCTTGTCAATTAACACTGACTGAGGCTTAATAGCCTTCTCTGTAATTTGGAGCCCAAGATACCTCCAGGGTGCTTCCCTCTGCACTTTTTCAGGGGAGATCTCTAATCCTTTAGAATTTAGAGCCGAGATGGTTGAATTTAGGGTTTTTTCTACAACCAATTGTGTTTTTGCGCAGATCAATACATCATCCATGTAGTGGAAGATGATTGACTGCAGAAATTTTTTCCTGATTGGTTCTAACACTTTAGCCACAAACATCTGGCAAAGTGTTGGAGAATTTTTCATCCCCTGAGGAAGCACTCGCCACTGGAACCTGCGATGAGGTTCACAAGCGTTGATGGCAGGGACAGAGAATGCAAATTTGGTCGAATCAGTCGGATTTAGGAAAATGTGAAAAAAGCAGTCCTTGATATCAATAACTACTAGGGGCCATTCAGCAGGGAGCATAGATGGAGATGGCATTCCCTGCTGGAGGGCTCCCATTGGTTCCAGGACCTCGTTTACTTTGTGCAGGTCCTGGAGAAATCTCCAGGAACCTGAGGATTTTTGAATTACGAACACTGGAGTGTTCCAGGGATTGGTGGAAGACTCCAAGTGCCCTTTTTCCAATTCCTGATTAACTAATTTATTCAAAATTTGCAGCTTTTGTTTGAGCAGGGGCCACTGATCTACCCAAACTGGCATTTCTGTCTTCCAGTTCAGTTTGGGGAGCTGCAAATGTTCAGTGACCCCTCCTAAAAATTTTCATTTGGAGACAGGGTTCCCAAAGTGAGCTCCCACTGCTCCATTGTGTCCCTTCCCCATAGTGTGATTGGGATGTTGAGTACATACAGTTGGAGCGATGCTGGTCTGCCCTCTGGTCCGTAGACTTTTAGTACCTCCTTGCTCCTGACAGGATACTGTGATCCCCCTACCCCACTGACTCTGACATTAGCAGTCTGGGCTGGCCAGCCATATGGTCAGTCCTTGGAGGCAAAGATAGTTATATCCGCGCCAGTATCCAGTAAGCCCTCCACTTTGACCTTCTGCGGGTGCCTAGGTTGTGAAAAATAAACCAGACACGTTAGAAGTGTGCGGGAGGTTTTCACTGTGGTCGTCCAGTGGACTTCCCTCAGTGTTTCCTCCCTCTGCTCCTCATCTGAGGATTTCACGCAGAGCAGGTCATCTGTGGAGACCATCTTTGCCACGGGGAAGCATTCCTCCAGCTGCATGGGAGGGAGATGCACAGTTAGGCATATAGCAATGTTTGTATTTGTAAGTCCTGTCAGGAGGGTGGGCACAACAATGATTCCCTTAGCCACTGCTGAGAGATGTGATATCATTAGGTAGGTTTTGTCAGGATCTACTCGGGCAGATGGCCTGACTCTGGCTAATTGTTCATAGGAGTTTAGGTGTGTTGAAGGGTGAACAACAGAGAGAATGGTCCAATTAAGGGGAACAGATTGATTTAGAACTGGTCCAATTAAGGGGAACAGATTGATTTAGAACTGGAACAGGGTCTGCTAAATTAGGGGAAACACACGGAACAGGAATAGGGTCTGTTGGATTCAGGGGAATAGGGTCTGCTGGAGGCTTTGGGCTTACAGGGTAGCAGGGTGCAGTGTGGGGCGCAGGATTGAGCAGAGAGCAGGGGTGATTTGTGTCATCGCGCCCCCCCAGGCGCTCTGCTCCCCGTTTCCCTGATGCTCACAGGAGCAAGGGCAAAGGTCAGGCAAGGATTGAAATGTGACTTTTTTCCTTGGCCCTGGGGATCTCCTGGGGGGAAGTGGCTCTCCATTGATATTGGTAATGGACCTACAACTAGAGGACCAATGACGGCCTTTCCCACACCTCCGGCATAGGGTTTTGGGTAAATTTGGTTCAGCGTTTAAGTCAGGACAGTGTTTTTTAAAATTACCCTTCTCTCCACAGTTAAAACATGATTGGGGACCTGTGAATGCGGCAGCCAATAGGCGTGCTTTATGGGAATTGGAGCCTATGTTCTTACAGGCTTCTATGATTTCTAGTAAGGAGGGATCTTTTAACATTTTTAATGCCTTCTGGCAGTCCTCATTAGCCTTTTCAATAACCAATTTATTAAACAAAATTTCCTGGTTCTCTTTTTGATGGACCTGCCGACTGATTGCTTCTTTTAACCGGGTTATAAATTCCACAAAGGGTTCTTTTGGGCCTTGGTTAATAAGAGTGAAGGAGGGTGTCTGAACATAAGCATTAGCCACCCTCTTCACAGCTTCTAATGCCAGTTCTTTGATTGCTTCTAAAAATTTGGGGTCAATTCTAGCTTGATCCCTCCTACTAGAATAGTTCCCTTCCCCATAAAGCATATCTATTGCTTGCTGGATAGGAATTCCCCTCCTTTCCATTTTTTCATTGACATATACAGTAATTAATTTTTTCCATTCAGCCTCAAATACTGAGGACTGTACAGTGGTAAATAGTCCTCCTATCACTGCACAAATATCATAGGGGATTAACGTGTAAGCAAGAAAAAAAGATTCCAGCAACCCGATGGTAAAGGGTGCCCCCAGCCCGTACTCGACGATGGTTTTTTTAATGTCTTTGAGCATGGGGTACGATATTGGCCGCCACTCCGGGGCCTTTCCTTCTTCTACATAAATAGGAAACGCTTTCAGGAATTTGGTATCCTTAGCAGAAGCAGTCTCTTCCCTGAAAGCCCTCCAAATGTCTGGCAGCTTAGGCTGCCATTTGGGGGAGTCCGTGTCCGGTTCCGGGTAGCGGCAAGCAGGATAAGCCTCAGTGCCTAACCCGGGTTTAGGGTAGCAGCAGGCAGGGTAAGCTTCGGTACCTAAACCAGGTTCAGGTTAGCGGCAGGCTCCGGTGCTATGAGGTCTATGGGCGCGGCCATCTTGTCGGAAAGAGGCCTTGACCTTTGCCCTGACCCCGCCCCTTGCTACCCTGCCGCCCCGGTCAGGTGACGTATCCGGGGAAGAGGTGGGACTGGAGGAGGTGGGCCATATCCGTGGGCGTGCCGGGGGAGGGATCCCTGATGCGATCGGGCGGAGGCGGTCTAGAGGGCAGAGCTACGGGAGCCCGCCTTCTCCCGTCCCGCGCCGGTGTTTCCCATGCTGAGGCTTCCCGCGCTGCCCCTTTCCGTCTTTGCTCCGCGTGGTCCCTGTGTCCCTCCTCCTCGATGCTATTTTGAGATCGCCACGATGGTTTCTTCCCCCCCCGCCACGTGGTGTATCTGTCCGCTCAGTGTCCGTCTCTGCCTTTTTAGTTTCGGTTTCTGGGAGGTTGATATTCTTGTTCATCACCTGGTGCTGTAGCACCATCAGAACTAGCCTCCATGCGATGAGCGCCTCTTTAGCTAAACGGTCCCCCTTATCGCTATCTCGCCAGAGATTGTAGCCCACAGCCTGCCATTTCTCGATATCAGTGTCCTCAGCAAGCTTATAGCTCTTGTGATTGAGCCATCTGGCAAGCGCTTTCGCCGACTTTTTGTCGAGGGGGTGACCGTGCTCTATAACAAAGTCTTTCAAGCGCCTACATACAAATTTTTGAGAGGTCGAGAGGGTGAGTCCCATGGTGATATTAAGCAGGTCCCCACTCCAGTCTCGGATAGAAAATCCTCTCTTTCGATGTCCAGTTGGGGTGTGGGTGATGGGGTAGGGTGTGGGAATGTCCCCAGCAGCTCACCTGTCCAGCGTGCCGACCCGCGCAGCTCCCACGAGCTCGCAGCCATCCGTTCTGCTGGAGAGGACCAGCAGGGACGAGCGCCTTCCCTCGGCAACACCTGAGCCCAGGTGCAGGCACAGGAGTTCTCTCAATATGAGAGCCCTCAACTGTGCCCCACGTCCTGGGCGCCACTTGCCACAGTCCGCGTGTGAAAGGGGAATGGGACCGGGCACTGCAATTAGGGTTCAGACACAGTT
>NW_020886505.1:0-6115 GCF_003945725.1 Corapipo altera
TAACCTGGGGAAGAATCACATGTCTGTGTGTCACAAGCAGCATATAAACTGCCTTTTCTCTAATAAAGAGGACATTTTGCCAATCATATTGATTCGTGTGCAATTCTGTCCGAGCCTCTCCGCCGATATCTGGCGCCCGTTTAACAGGGAGTCCTACTTCGCCGAGTTCTGCAGGGACGTAAGGCGGACGAAGGAGTTGAGGGAAGCGGTTGTGCAGGCAGCGCTGTCCCCGGCGCTGTAATAAAGGTCGTGCGTACGGCACCGAGGAAATCTTACCCTGGCCCGGTGAGTCGACCAAGGGAGAGAGCATGGGGCCCGCGGCATCCAAGGAGGATGAGGCCGTGGAAACGTTCCTCCGCTATATAATCTCTCTAAGAGAACCTAATTATGATGAGAAAGCCCTTAAAGGGTTGCTGGAATGGGTTCGAGCGAAGAACTTAATCCATACTGCTCAGGTCGCCTTTGAGGTGTCCATGTGGGACGCTATAAAGGACCACTTGTGGGAAGAGATGTCTAAGGGGTCGAAGGATGCCAAGAAATATCCTACGCTTTGGCGTTTGGTGGTTGACTCGTTAGAGAGACAGAACGCTTTACACCGCGCCTCTACGGCTGCGGAGGCGGCTGCACAGGCAGCTTACTCGAGTGACTCGGGGACTGTGGTGCATCCATGCGCGGAGCGGTTAGTTTTCGAAGAGGTTTCGGCTCCGACGCGACCGATGAAGGTTTTGAAAGTCGCGGGTTTGTCTCGGTTCCGCAGTGCACCGGCGCTGGCGCAAGACACCGGAGCTGCGGAGACGCACACTGGCACTGCGCCACCAGCACCGCCCTCTACTGCGTCTGCGCAGTCAGTATTGCCATCTCTTCCTGCGCCTGCGCAATCGGCTGCGCCTGCTCTGGGTGCTGTGTCGGGGACTGTTACTGCGCAGGCGCCGCCCAGGGTGGCAGTGTTTGGAGCCTCCGTGTCACCAGGGGGCGCTCCAGCGCTGCTGCCTGGTCCTACCGTGTCGCCTGCGCTTGCGTCATCGGGGATCCTCGCACCGGAACACGGAAGTACACCGACGAAGGTTGTTGCTATAGCGACCGAAGCTTTTCCGACAGTTAACTCCATTTGATACACGAATGGTAATAACCACACTGCTGACTCCTTCGCAGTAGCTACAATTTTTTAATAAATGGGATGCTAGCTGTGCAGCAGAGGCAGCACAGCCCAGGCAACAAGGTCACCCTCTCTATGGCATTACAGCTGACATGCTCACGGGCATTGGTCAGTACAACACATAGGACATACAAGCGCAATTTCCGGATGAGGCACTGAAAACCAACCAAGACCTGGTCTACAAGTCCTTGCTTGCAGTGAGAGATGCAAGGTCAGGACCCCCATGTACTCTGATCAAACAGGGGCCCCATGAGCCATATAATCTGTTTATAGATCGTTTATTTCAGTCGGTAAATACAGATTCAGATATGGATCAGGCTATGAAAGCAAGATTTCTGGATGTCTTGGCCGATGATAACGCCAATGAGAAAACCAAACAGATTTTGAGCACACTACCTAGGGGTGCTGGCACGGCTCAACTCCTGGAGGCTGTATCAAGAATGAGCAAACAGGAGGATGCGACCTACTTAGCTACTGCAGTAGGCTCAGTAGTAAAGCCTCTTCTGTCTGGGAAAGGAAGGGATGGTAAGAAACGCACAGATAAGAGGTGTTTTGCCTGTGGAAAGAGGGGCCATCTCAGCACCCAGCGTCGAGCATTTCCTTTGTCAGGGACTGCTCGCCCTGCACTTCCAGCAGGGAGGTCAAGGTGGTGTAATAACTGTAGCGTAAACAGTCATGACACACATGAGTGTAAACGGCAGGGAAACTCCAAACGGAGCGCGATGCACTCTCGCGCGATGACAGTAAATCAGGGTACTTGGACCGCTGCCGCGCAGCCACTGCAGGAAGTGCCGGCGTGGACCTGGTAACAGCAGTAGATACTCTGCTTGAAACTCAAGATGTGTATGTGATTAAGTCCACATTGAGAGGACCTTTAGGTAGAGGATTGAGTGTTCATTTGGTAGGACGGTCATCTTTGTCTCGTCAGGGGATTTTTGTGGTGCCAGCAGTCATAGATGCAGATTCTACAGCTGTCTTCGAAATCATGGTATATACTCTCACACCACCAGTCTTTATTCCTGCTAACAGTAAAATAGTTCAGCTAGTGCCTTTTAAAGCAACAGTACCCAATGCAGAGTCAGTGATACGAGGGGAAGGGGGTTTTGGTTCGACAGGCCCCCCCAAGGTGATGTTAGCAGTAGATATAAAGCAGGGAAAACCCCAGGAAGACGTAATTATAGGGCATCCTAATGGTCAATCCAGCACTATGACTATGCTTCTTGACACCGGGGCTGACATTTCTATAATTCCTATGCATAAATGGCCTAGAGAATGGCCTGTGGAAATGGCACCTGCAGGAGTTAAGGGAGTAGGTGGTGTACAGCAGACGTGGATCAGCAGTGATGTGATAACTTTCCAGTTTTCTGATGGGGCAATAGTGGGAACGCGCCCTTATGTGTTATCTTTAGCAATTGGCCTGATAGGTCGAGATCTGTTGGGGCAAATGGGAACACATTTGGTTACTTCTCCTTTTCAGGAGCGGCCATTGATAGGCAACCGACCTTAAAACTGCAGTGGAAAACGGACAAACCAGTATGGATAGATCAGTGGCCACTGAAAAAGGAAAGGTTACAGATAGTTCAGCAATTGGTTCAGGAACAATTGGATGCAGGACATATCGTTCCATCTACAAGTCCATGGAACACTCCCATATTTGCCATCCCAAAAAAGTCGGGAAAGTGGAGGTTATTACATGATCTGCGAGCTGTCAATGCGGTCATGGAAGATATGGGACCCTTACAGGCTGGTCTGCCTTCTCCTATGATGATCCCCCATGATTGGGCCATGCTAGTGATAGATTTAAAGGACTGTTTTTTCACGATCCTTTTGCATCCAGATGATGCTATTAGGTTTGCCTTCACAGTGCCCTCAATTAACAAAGCAGAACCAGCACAGCGTTTTCATTGGATAACTCTTCCCCAGGGGATGAAAAATTCACCTACTATGTGTCAGATTTATGTTGCATGGACCTTGCAGTCATTTCGAACCCAACATCCTGACTTATTAGTATATCATTACATAGATGATATTCTGATAGCAGGAAAACATTTGGATGTGCCTGCTCTGTTACAGCAATTAGAACAAGAGTTGGGTCATCGGGGTCTCAAAATTGCCCCTGAAAAGATTCAGAAGCAGGAGCCATGGCAATACCTGGGCTGGACCATCACAAATGGTATAGTGAGGCCACAGAAATTAGTCATTAACACTGCCATAAAAACTCTGACTGATGTGCAGAAGCTGATGGGTGACATACAGTGGGTCAGACCTGTGTGTGGAATAACCAATGATGATCTAGCTCCTCTGATGCCTTTACTAGGATCAGTTGCTCAGGCAGGACATCCAAGAGAATTGTCAGAAGATCAAAAGGCAGCTATCGTTAATATCTCAGGAAAAATAGCTGCAGGATATGCCTGTAGAATCATAGAAGACCAGCCAGTGCAGTACCTACTTGTTAATTCTGGAGAGAGTAGAAAGCATCCGTTGGGTATCATCTGTCAAATCACAACCAGTGTGCGAATTTTAGAATGGGTATTTTTATCATATCAACCCAAAAAGACAATCACGACACGGTCTGAATTGTTTGCACAACTTGTCATGAAAGGGCGACGGAGAATTTGTGAATTAATTGGCAGGGATCCATCTGTAATATTTGTACCAGTTGCCCAGAACTATTTGGAGTGGTTGCTTGAGAACTCAGAACCATTCCAGATAGCCATGGCAGACTTTGAAGGTTTGGTCACCAATCATTATCCATCAGACAAATTGCTGCCTTTGCTGCAACATCAAACGATTGAGCAGCTTGTGTTGCGTTCGGATGATCCAGTTGATGGGATTGCTGTTTTTACAGACGCCGGTAGGAAATCTCGGCGTGCAGCAATTACTTGGCAGGAGGGAGAAGAATGGAAACATAAGATACTTCCGGGTGTTTTAGGAGACACATTACAGACCCTTGAATTGAGGGGTGTGGTGTGGGCCTTAAACTTCTGGAAGGACGAACCTGTTAATGTGGTTTCAGATTCACTCTATGTAGTGGGTACAGTACAACGAATTGAACGAGCAATGATCAAAACTCTGAGGAATACAATCTTAGCAGCGCTTATGACACAGTTGCTGCATTTGCTGGATCAGCGAACACAACCCTACTTCGTCACTCACATAAGAAGTCATCAGAAGCTAGACGGTGGTTTAGCAGTTGGGAATAACAGGGCAGATACACTAGTGGCACCTGCATGGACTGGTCCTACGGTAAATAAGTTTCAACAAGCAGTCTTATCTCATGACTTTTTCCATCAGTCTGCCGACGTATTAGTCAGGCAGTTTGGGCTCACTTCATCGGATGCAAGAGGAATTGTACAGGCCTGTTCAACCTGTCATAAGAACAGACTGGGCATTGGCTTAGGAGTCAATCCTCGGGGGCTACAAGCATTGCAGTTTTGGCAAATGGATGTTACTCATGTTGCAGAATTTGGGAGGTTAAAATATGTGCATGTATGCATTGACACCTTTTCTCATGCCATGTGGGCCTCTACTCAAGCTGGAGAAGGTACCAGATATGTCATTCGACATATGTATGCATGCATAGCAGCCCTGGGGATCCCCACAGAGTTTAAGACTGATAATGGACCTGGTTACACTTCACAACGTTTCCGACGATTTTGTATGAATTGGGGTATTTCTCATGTTACTGGTATTGCTAATTCTCCTACGGGTCAAGTTATTATTGAATGGGCTCACGGCGTTCTGAAATCACTTTTGTATAAGCAAAAAGGGGGAGAAGAGCTAGCCAGTCCACATGACCGGCTTGCAAAAGTGTTGTATGCCGCGGTCCGAGCGGGGGAGGGGAATGGGACCGCGACACGGCACGGATCCCAGACACAAAGGTGGGGTGCAGGTAGAATCTTTAATCCAGCGTGCACACAGGGTTTTTATCCGGAGGGAAAGGGCCAGAACATAGGGTGGAGCAGGAGACAGACAGACGGGGGGACAAACCAGGATTGAGCTGTGGGCAAAAAGGAGGGGGGGAGCGCAGGAGGGACCAGGGGAGGAAAGGGTGAATGGGGGTTGTCTCCTGCCGCAGCTTCTCCAGCCAGTCGGCAGAGAAGACAGAGGTGCGGGGAGGTGAGCAGGTCGGGACATGCCCGGAAGATACAAATTTGGGGGAAACACACAATGTGTGAAGTCCATTCAATCGCTGTACATATTTTTCCATTTCCAGAATCGTTCCCATTCCAATTCCTGGTCCTCGACATCTCGCCCTCTGTTATTTAAATCAGGCACAGCTAAAAAGATATTTTTTGTGATGGTCTTCCTGCAGCATGCTGTGACACAAGAAATAGTTAGTAACAAAACAAACAGAGAAAGCAAAATTTCAAAACAAGTGGACAGTTGCATTTGCTGAGTGATTCCCCCCCTAAAAATTGTTTCCAACCCGAGATGCCACTGCTCCATGGTGTCTAAAAGCTTAGTGATAGTGGTCTTCTGTGGACTACGAGATCCTGGAAAATAAGTAGAACATGTTAGAAGGGAGAATTTAGGATTGGGATCACGTAATAAGGGAATTACAGGGATTGCTGTGGTTTCCTGGTACTTGTTGAAGGGATGGGTTACGCAGGATGGAACGCGGTTGAGGGGGTGCTGCCTTGTTTCTTGACAGCTCACAGGTGCACTGTTTAAGATCTGGCATTGAATTAAAAGTCACTTTTCTCTTTAAGTCTGGTGACTTTTTAGGAGGCAGCAGTTCTCCATAGATGTTAGTAAGAGACCTGCAAGCTTTTGTCCAGTGTCTGCCTTTTCCGCACCGTTTGCATGGCGTCTTTGGAAGTTCCATCTTTGTAATTAATTGTGGACAGTTCTTTTTTATATGTCCTGTCTGACCACAGTGAAAACAGGTTTGTGGTCCAGCCAAAGCTTTAGCTATTAGTCTTGCTTTATGAGAATTAGACCCCACATTCTTACAAG
>NW_020886506.1:0-6115 GCF_003945725.1 Corapipo altera
ACACCACAAACCCAAAGCTTCCAGACTTTTTTTCCTGGTGGAAAGCGCTCCTGTTCCCTTTTTTCAGCCCTGCGCTACAAAGGCCTGTCCCACATCCTGGAAAATTGAATCCAACTGAAGATTCCTGCCAGACAAAAGGTGCCACCAAGAAAGGTCTTGCTGCTCAAAAAGTGCCCAGGCTGCCCCAACAACTGCATATCAAAACCAAAGGATCCAGACTTTTTTTCCTGGTGGAAAGAGCTGCTGTTCAACTTTTTAAAGCGTGAACTGCAATGGCGAGTCTACAACCCTTGAAAATTTACTCCAGTTGAAGATTCCTACCAGACAAAAGGTGCCACCTCAGAAAACTTTTTACTGCCCAAGAAATGCCCAGACTGCCATACCACCTACACCTCAAAGCCAAAGCTTCCAGACTTTTTTTCCTGGTGGAAAGAGCTGCTGTTCCCTTTTTCCAGCCCTGCTCTACAATGGCCTGCCTCACGTCCAGAAAAATTTACTCCATATGAAGATTCCTGCCGGACAAAAGGTGCCACCACAAAAACCTCTTGCTGCCCAAGAAGTGCCCAGGCTGCCCCACCAACTACACCTCAAAACTAAACATTCCAGACTTTTTTTCCTGGTGGAAAGCGTTCCTGTTCCCTTTTTTCAGCCCTGCGCTACAAAGACCTGTCCCACCTCCTGGAAAATTGAATCTAAATGAAGATTCCTGCCAGACAAAAGGTACCACTGCAGAAAGGTCTTGCTGGTGAAAAAGTGCCCAGGCTGCCCCAACAACTGCACGTCAAAACCCAAGTTTCCAGACTTTTTTTCCTGGTGGATAGCACTCCTGTTCCCTTTTTTCAGCCCTGCGCTGCAAAGACCTGTCCCACCTCCTGGAAAATTGAATGAAAATTGACATTTCTACCAGACAACAGGTGCCACCAGAGAAAATTCTTCCTGCCCAAGAAGTGCCCAGACTACACAAACGACTGCACCTCAAAGTCAAAGCTTCCAGTTTTTTTTTCCTGGTAAAAAGAGCTGCTGTTCCCTTTTTTCCAGCCCTGCTCTACAATGACCGTTCCCACCTCCTGAAAAATTTACGCCATATGAAGATTCCTACCAGACAAAAGGAGCCGCCAAAAAACCACTTACTGTCCAAGAAGTGCCCAGGCTGCCCCAACAACTACACCTCAAAGTCAAAGCTTCCAGACTTTTTTTCCTGGTGGAAAGCGCTCCTATTCCTTTTTTTCAGATCGGCACTACAAAGGCCTGTCCCACCTCCTGGAAAATTGAATGAAAATTGACATTTCTACCAGACAACTGGTTCCACCACAGAAGTCTCTTCCTGCCCAAGAATTGCCCAGAGTACACAAAGAACTGCACCTCAAAGCCAAAGCTTCCAGACTTTTTTTCCTGGTGGAAAGCGCTCCTGTTCCCTATTTTCAGCCTTGCGCTACAAAGGCCTGTCCCACCTCCTGGAAAATTGAATCTAAATAAAGATTCCTGCCAGACAAAAGGTGCCACCACAGAAAGGTCTTGCTGCTCAAAAAGTGCCCAGGCTGCCCCAACAACTGCACATAAAAGCCAAAGGATCCAGACTTTTTTTCCTGGTGGAAAGAGCTGCTGTTCAATTTTTTAAAGCCTGAACTGCAATGGCCAGTCAAAAACCCTTGAAAATTTACTCCAGTTGAAGATTCCTACCAGACAAAAGGTGCCACCTCAGAAAACTGTTTGCTGCCCAAGAAGTGCTCAGGCTGCCCCACCACCTACACCTCAAAGCCAAAGCTTTAAGACTTTTTTTTTTTTTTGGAAAGAGCTGCTGTTCCCTTTGTTCAGCCCTGCGCTGCAATGGCCTGTCTCACGTTCTGAAAAATTTACTCCAACTGAAGATTCCTGCCAGATAAAAGGTGCCACGACAGAAAGGTCTTGCTGGCCAAGAAGTGCCCAGGCTGTCCCAACAACTGCAACTCAAAGCCGAAGCTTCCAGGCTTTTTTTCCTGGTGGAAAGATCTGCTGTTCCCTTTTATCAGCCCTGCGCTGCAATGCCCTGTCCCACCTCCTGGGAAATTGAATGAAAATGGACATTTCTACCAGACAACAGGTTCCACCACAGAAGACTCTTCCTGCCCAAGAAGTGCCCAGACTACAGAAACAACTACACTTCAAAGTCAAAGCTTCCAGAGTTTTTTTCCTGGTGGAAATAGCTGCTGTTCCTTTTCTTCCAGCCCTGCTCTACGGTGGCCTGTCCAGCCTCCTAGAAAATTTACTCAAACTGAAGATTCCTGCCAGACAAAAGGTGCCACCATAAAAACTTCTTCCTGCCCAAGAAGTCCCCAGGATGCTCCACCCACTACACCTGAAACCCAAGGCTTCCAGACTTTTTTTCCTGGTGGAAAGCGCTCCTGTTCCCTTTTTTAAGCCCTGCGCTACAAAAGCCTGCCCCACCTCCTGGAAAATTGAATCCAAATGAAGATTCCTGCCAGACAAAAGGTGCCACCACAGAAAGGTCTTGCTGCTCAAGAAGTGCCCAGGCTGCCCCAACAACTGCACGTCAAAACCCAAGTTTCCAGACTTTTTTTCCTGGTGGAAAGATCTGCTGTTCCCTTTTTCCAGACCTGCTCTACAATGGCCTGTCCCACCTCCTGGAAAATTGAATGTAAATGAAGATTCCTGCCAGACAAAAGGTGCCACCACAGAAAGGTCTTGCTGCCCAAGAAGTGCCCAGGATGCCCCAACAACTGCGCCTCAAAGCCAAAGGTTCCAGACTTTTTTTCCTTTTAGAAAGAGCTGCTCTTCCCTTTTTTCAGCCCTACTCTACAATGACCTGTCCCTCCTCCTGGAAAATTGAATGTAAATGAAGATTCCTGCCTGACAAAAGGTGCCACCACAGAAAGGTCTTGCAGGCCAAGAAGTGCCCAGGCTTCCCCAAAAACTGCACCTCAAAGCCAAAGCTTCCAGGCTTTTTTTCCTGGTGGAAAGAGCTGCTGTTCCCTTTTTTCAGCCTTGCGCTGCAATGGCCTGTCCCACTTCCCGGAAAATTTACTCCAAATTTAAAATTCCTGCCAAACAAAAGGTGCCACCATAAAAACTTCTCCTTGCCCAAGAAGTGCCCAGGCTGCCCCACCACGTACACCTCAAACCCAAAGCTTCCAGACTTTTTTTCTTTTTGGAAAGAGCTGCTGTTCCCTTTTTTCTGCCCTGCGCTGCAATGGCCTGTCTCATGTCCTGAAAAATTTACTCCATATGAAGATTCCTGCCAGACAAAAGGTGGCACCAAAAAACCTCTTACTGCCCAAGAAGTGCCCAGGCTGCCCCAACAACTACACCTCAATGTCAAAGCTTCCAGACTTTTTTTCCTGGTGGAAAGCGCTCCTATTCCTTTTTTTCAGATCTGCACTACAAAGGCCTGTCCCACCTCCTGGAAAATTGAATGAAAATGGACATTTCTACCAGACAACAGGTTCCACCACAGAACACTCTTCCTGCCCAAGAAGTGCCCTGACTACACAAACAACTGCACCTCAAAGTCAAAGCTTCCAGACTTTTTTTCCTGGTAGAAGGAGCTGCTGTTCCCTTTCTTCCAGCCCTGCTCTACAATGGCCTGTCCCACCTCCTGGAAAATTTACTCCAACTGAAGATTCCTGCCAGACAAAAGGTGGCACCATAAAAACTTCTTCCTGCCCAAGAAGTGACCAGCCTGCCCCAACAACTACACCTCAAAGCCAAAGGATCCAGACTTTTTTTCCTCGTGGAAATCGCTCCTGTTCCCTTTTTTCAGCCCTGCGCTACAAAGGAATGTCCCACTTCCTGGAAAATTGAATCCAACTGAAGATTCCTGCCAGACAAAAGGTGCCACCACAGAAAGGTCTTGCTGCCCAAAAAGTGCCCAGGCTGCCCCAACAACTGCACATCAAAGCCAAAGGATCCAGACTTTTTTTCCTGGTGGAAAGAGCTGCTATTCAATTTTTTAAAGCGTGAACTGCAATGACCAGTCCAAACCCCTTGAAAATTTACTCCAATTGAAGATTCCTACCAGACAAAAGGTGCCACCTCAGAAAACTGTTTGTTGCCCAAGAAGTGCCCAGGCTGCTCCAAGAACTACACCTCAAACCCAAAGCTTCCAGAATTTTTTTCCTGGTGGAAAGAGCTGCTGTTCCCTTTTTTCAGCCCTGCGCTGCAATGGCCTGTCTCACGTCCTGGAAAATTTACTCCATATGAAGATTCCTGCCAGATAAAAGGTGCCACTACTGAAACTGTTTCCTGCTTAAGAAGTGCCCAGGCTGCCCCACCAACTACACCTCAAACCCAAGACTTCCAGACTTTTTTTCCTGGTGGAAAGCGCTCCTGTTCCCTTTTTTCAGCCCTGCGCTACAAAGACCTGTCCCACCTCCTGGAAAATTGAATGTAAATGAAGATTCCTGCCAGACAAACGGTGCCACCACAGAAAGGTCTTGCTGCCCAAGAAGTGCCCAGGTTGCCCCAACAACTGCACCTCAAAGCCAAAGCTTCCAGCCTTTTTTTCCTAAGTGAAAGAGGTGCTGTTCCCTTTTTTTTTACCCTTTCTTAGCAATGACCTGTCCCACCTCCTGGAAAATTGAATGAAAATGGACATTTCTACCAGACAACAGGTTCCACCACAGAAAACTCTTCCTGCCCAAGAAGTGCCCAGACTACACAAACAACTGCACCTCAAAGTCAAAGCTTCCAGACATTTTTTCCTGGTAGAAAGAGCTGCTGTTCCCTTTTTTCCAGCCCTGCTCTACAATGGCCTGTCCCACCTCCTGGAAAATTTACTCCAACTGAAGATTCCTGCCGGACAAAAGGTGCCACTACAGAAACTGTTTCCTGCCCAAGAAGTGCCCAGGCTGCTCCACCAACTACACCTCAATGTCAAAACTTCCAGACTTTTTTTCCTGGTGGAAAGCGCTCCTGTTCCCTTTTTTCAGCCCTGCGCTACAAAGGCCTGTCCCACCTCCTGGAAAATTGAATGTAAAGGAAGATTCCTGGCAGACAAAAGGTGCCACTACAGAGCGGTCTTGCTGCCCAAGAAGTGCCCAGGCTACCCCAAAAACTGCACATCAAAACCCAAGTTTCCAGACTTTTTTTCCTGGTGGAAAGCGGTCTTGTTCCCTTTTTTCAGCCCTGCGCTACAAAGGCGTGTCCCATCTCCTGTAAAATTGAATGTAAATGAAGATTCCTGCCAGAGAAACGGTGCCACCACAGAAAGGTCTTGCTGCCCAAGAAGTGCCCAGGCTGCCCCAACAACTGCACCACAAACCCAAAGCTTCCAGACTTTTTTTCCTGGTAGAAAGAGCTGCTGTTCCCTTTTTTCACACCCTGCTCTACAATGGCCTGTCCCACCTCCTGGAAAATTTACTCCAACTGAAGATTCCCGCCAGACAACAGGAGCCACCACAGAAGACTCTTCCTGCCCAAGAAGTGCCCAGACTACACAAACAACTGCACCTCAAAGTCAAAGGTTCCAGACTTTTTTTTCCTGGTAGAAAGAGCTGCGGTTCCCTTTTTTCCAACTCTGCTCCAGAATGGCCTGTCCCACCTCCTGGAAAATTGAATCCAACTGAAGATTCCTGCCAGAGAAAAGGTGCCACCACAGAAAGGTCTTGCTGTCCAAGAAGTGCCCAGGTTGCCCCAACAACTGCACATCAAAACCAAAGGATCCAGAGTTTTTTTCCTGGTGGAAAGAGCTGCTGTTCAATTTTTTAAAGCCTGAACTGCAATGGCCAGTCCAAACCCCTTGAAAATTTACTCCAATTGAAGATTCCTACTAGACAAAAGGTGCCACCTCAGAAAACTGTTTGCTGCCCAAGAAGTGCCCAGGCTGCCCATCCACCTACACCTCAAAGCCAAAGCTTTAAGACTTTTTTTCTTTTTGGAAAGAGCTGCTGTTCCCTTTTTTCAACCCTGCGCTGCCATGGCCTGTCCCATGTCCTGAAAAATTTACTCCATATGAAGATTCCTGCCAGACAAAAGGTACCACCACTAAAAGGTCTTGCTGGCCAAGAAGTGCCCAGGCTGCTCCAACAACTGCACGTCAAAACCCAAGTTTCCAGGGTTTTTTTCCTAGAGATAAGATCTGCTGTTCCCTTTTTCCAGCCCTGCTCTACAATGGCCTGTC
>NW_020886507.1:0-2282 GCF_003945725.1 Corapipo altera
CCCAGTCTGATCGCTCCTGCGGCTCCCCGCCGCCACGGTCCCAGTGCCAGAGACTTTCACTGCTGGGAACAAAACTCTGAAGATCTGCTCTGATGGGAAGTTCAAAAAATGTAGCTTCTCAGGATGAGAAGGATTTCTGTTTCCTGGAAAAACTGTTTCCAGCTGAGCTCAGAAAGTACACACCAGAGGTTCAGGTAAAAGGAGAAGACTGAAGCAATGACCCACCAGAAACCCATCAGAACTCACTGGCACTACTTCCAAGGCTGCTGGCAAAGCCTGGAAAACCCTCAGAAGCCATACTGATTTGTCCTGGTTTGTCCCAGTCTCTTCCTGGACCTCAACTGCTTTTAGCACAGATGCTGCTGTCTCTGTGGGAATCCTGGAGATTCCCTGGGCAGCTGATCTGCTCTCCCGTGTCCTGCTCTCAGTTCCTGCCCAGCCAGAGCCAACTGTGCCAAGGGCACGAGCACTCACAGCCTGGATAGGCAATGGGGGACTGGCTTGTGTACAATTCACCCAGAAAGTCAAACGAGGGGATTGTTGGAGTATCTGGCTCCTTAGGGAACCTGCTGGGAGTAGAGAAGCACAACCCCAAACCTCCAGCTGTGGGTGGAGTCGTGGAACGTAAACCAGCACAAATGGATCCCCCAAAATGAACCGTGGGAGAGCAGGACCAAATAAGGGTCACTGTCCCTGTGAAAGGCAAAAGGAATTGGTTGGGACTTGGATTGTCCCCTGGGGAGATGGAGGTTGCTGGGATGGAGAGAATGCCCTCCCTTAGGCTGCCAAGATCTCTCAGTGCAGCGGCTTTGGCCGACAGGGCAGCACAAAGATTGTTCTCTGCGGGGGGCCCAGGGTTGGGTTCCGGTCTCAGCTTTGCAGGTTTAGAGGAATTCTACCTCCAGCCCGCAATTCCATGGGGAATTCCTGCTGGAACAGCCTCCCAGTGCCTCCTGGAGCCCGGCTGTTCCCCTGCAGAGCTGCCGCTCTAAGGCCAGGTTTGCCAGGGAGCAGCCACGGTTCCAGGTTTGCTCAGCGGGATCGGGACAAGGACAGGTTGATGTTCCACAGAATTCACTGTTTATAAGCCTCGTGCCCATCCCCACTGGTGTCCCTGTGGGAGACAGCTCTGGTTGCCTGGAAATTACCTGAACAAACAGTTTTTTCTGATGGGTCTGATCTCCCCCTGGCTGAGTTATGGACCAGAAGCACCAACCCTGGCCCAGCTCTCAGTTCTGCAACTGCAAATCTTCGTATCCTGTAAAATATGTTGAATTTAAGAACATTTCCCTGTGTTGCAGTGTTTATATATTTTGTCTTTTTCCTTCTGTTGGAAGGTGAAAGTTCATTAAACAGTGGATTTATCACTCTTCCTGCTTCCAGTGGGCAGTACTGGCTGCTCTGTTTAAACTGGTGACTGAAAAACTGATACTAAAATTGAAATAATTTTTTTTAAATACTTGGGTAGAGTTTTCATAATATGATTTTTTTCCCTTTGCTGTGTGTTATTTTTCTATGTCCTGGCTTTTCAGAGGAATTTATTGTATTTTAATTAGGAAAACAGTACCTAAGTTGCAAATTATTTTAGGTGTTATACCTGGAATTTTCAATTCCCAAAGGCAATTCTCTGTGCATTACTAACCAGCAGAGAGTGCTGCAGCAGTTCCTCAGGAGCACTATACAGGAGCATTATTCTTCCTCTTTTTTGGCTGGTTTTGTTTTCTTTCAGTATATTTACACACTAAAGGATCAACAACTATAAAATCTGAAGTGAGTTTTTGGTGCAGTTTATTATATTGCCTTGGATATTGAATCAAAGCAGCAGGTGAAGCCACACATCTGCAGTGGGAACAGGGGCTTGGACAGAAATTATTCCGTCGTCCAACTTTAAAAATTCATGGAAAATTTTGTTTCCACGTGCCAAGAACCAGCGGCTCCAATCTGTGCCCAGCAAGACCTCGAGGCAAAGGGCTTCCCTCAAATTCAGTTGATTGAGGCTGGTTTTGGACACACATCCCAAGGGAAGGGGCTTCCACTGCAGGATCCCAACCTCTGCTCCAGATGTGTCTCCAGCTGTTTGTTCCCGGGCCCTGCTGTGGGTCATGGCACAGAGGGAGAGGGGTTTTTATTGCTTATTAATGTCCTGGGGCAGCTGAATTTAACGGGGCACAGGGCTGAGCATCAAAGGAGGAAAGGGGAAAGAGAGAACAGAAAAAGGGGGAAAATGGGAAAAAGAGAGAAAGTAAAATAGGAAAAGAGAAAAGAAAAAGGGAGAAAAAGAG
>NW_020886507.1:2292-6110 GCF_003945725.1 Corapipo altera
AGAGAAATGGGAAAAAAAGGAAAAGGGGAAAAGAGGAAAGGAAAAGGGAAAAATGAGATAAAAGAAAAATAAAAGAAAAAGGGGGAAAGGAGGGAAAATGGGGGAAAAAACCCAGAAAAATAGAAAGGAAAGGGGGGAAAGAAAAGAAAAAGGGGAGGAAAGAAAAAGGGAGAGAAAAGAGAAAATAAAAACAGAGGAAAAAAAGAAGAAAAGGAGAGGAAAAAAAGAAACTAAAAAGGGGCAAGAAAAACAGAAGAAAATGGGGAAAAAGAAAAAGAAAAATGGTAAAAATAAATGAAAAGAGGGGGGGAGAAAATAAAAGAGCATAAAGAGAAAAGAAAAGGAAATTCGAAAGAAAGGCCGCGCTGCCCCACGGCTGATCTGCACGAACCCATTCCCATCCCATTCCCATTCCCATTCCCACCCCATTCCCATCCCATTCCCTTCCCGTCCCGTTCCCGGAGCCGTTTCCCGCGCGCGCTCCCGAGCGGGGCGGGGCCTCTGACGCGCAGGCGGGCGCGTCACGTGACGGGGCGGCGGGAGCGTCCGAACGGCCGGGACGGGATCGGGATCGGGATCGGCACCGGGACCAGGATCGGGATCGGGATCGGGACCGGGATCGGGATCGGGATCGGGACCGGGATCGGCACCGGGATCGAGATCGGGACTGGGATCGGGATCGGGATCGGGATCGGCACCGGGATCGAGATCGGGACTGGGATCGGGATCGGGATCGGCACCGGGATCGGGATCGGGATCGGGACCGGGGTGAGGCGGGCGGGGCCCGCCGGGCGGTCGCGGGGCTCCCCCCGGGGCCTCCCCGGTGCCGGGAGCGGCCGGTCCAGCGCCGGCCCAGGGCGGGCTGAGGGGAGCGGGGCGGGAGCTGAGGGGCCGTGAGGGGATGGAACAAAGGGCCGGGACCGGCTCGTTCGGGGGGGGACACGGCGGGGACACCGGGGAGCCACAGACCGCGGGCTGGCACCGGGCAGGGGCTGCTGGCTCCGGGGGCAGCGGGAATCGTGGAGTCCCGGAAGGGTCGGGTGGGAAGGGACCTTAAAGATCATCCAGTGCCACCCCCGGCCGTGGGCAGGGACACCTTCCACCAGCCCAGGTTGCTCCAAGCCCCGTCCAGCCTGGCCTTGGACACTTCCAGGGATCCAGGGGCAGCCACAGCTTCTCTGGGCAACCTGTGCCAGGGCCTCACCGCCCTCACAGCCAGGAATTCCTTCCCATCATCCAGTGTGAATTTCCCCTCTGCCGGTTGGAATTCATCCATCATCGGATCCCTGTGGTGCCTTGTGAACGTTCCCAGAGGACCACACCCTTTGTGTTTTCCTGGGTTCCACCACGCACGTGGGGCAGCAAAATCCGTGTGGCCGCAGTTCTGAACTTGGTGAATTTGAACTAAAGTTGGTGGGTTTGTCCAGCAAGAAAAGTGGTGATTTATAAAACCAAGCAGAGTGGTGTTCCACACTAGGGATTTGGGATTGCTGATGATCCCAGTCCACAATCTTTCTGTTCATTTTCTTTTGGATGCTGCAGCCTGCTGGGCTGGGGGAATGTTCATTTACATTTCAGTTTAATTTTCTGTATTTCATTAATTCTCCGTGGAAATCTGCTTTTAATAAAAAGGACCATGAGGATATTGATGACATCACAGGTTCCTAGGATTCAGGCAGGTGTTCATGCAGATCAAGGATTTTTTTGGATGGAAGCAGCTGCACCAATCTCCAGGGAATCTCAATCTGGGTTTTTCTTTTCTCCTGATTCTCCTTGGGACAGAAGGGGATATTTTTGAGGGCAAAGCTGAGGTAATGTTTATGGAAGGGAATGGCCATTCTTGGGGTAAAAAAGAGAAGAGGAAAAATTTTGGGGGTGAAACTTGATGTAATTTAGGGTAGAGAATGACCTTTTAGAGGTAAACTGAGGCAGTCAGTAGTGGACAAGTAGGAAAATTTTTTTGGGGTAAAATCAGAAGTAATCTGAAGCAGAGAGCATGTACATCATGAGGTAAACTGAGGTGATCAGTAGTGGACAGGTGAGGAAATTTTGGGGGAAAATATTTAAGGTAATGTCCAGGGTAAAGAATGAATATTTAGAGGTAAAAATGAGGCAATCAGTAGTGAACAAGCAGGGAAAATCTGAGGGGTAAAATGTGGGGCAATGTGTAGCAGAGAGAATGAACATTTTGGGATAAATTGAGGCAGTCAGTAGTGGACAGGCAGGGAAGATTTTGGGGGGTAAAACTTGAGGTAGTCTATATTGGCAGAGAATGAGCACTTTGAGGGAAAAAATGAGGTAATCAGTAGTGGAGAGGCAGAGAAAATTTTGGGGTAAAACTTGAAGTGCTCCATAAAAGTTCAATGAATATTTTGGAGGGAAGATCCTAGGCAATCTCTAGAGTACAGAACAAACCTTTTTGGGATAAGATAGAGTTAATGAGGGGGGATTTTTGGTCGTAAAATGTCCCTCAAGGAGAGGTGGTGGGAGCCAGGCAGGACAACTCGCTGAGCCCCAGGGGAGGGCCAGGCCCTGCTGGGGGGACAGGAGCAGGGGGGGAACCCCCAGGGCACAGAGGGGGCACGGGAATCCCTCGAGGTTCGCCTGCTCATGGCTTTGGGGTGTCCTCTGCTTTTCTGGAAGAAGTTCTGGGGCACAACTGCAAGGGCAAGCAACACACGGGGAAGTGTGTTCTGGGTTTTTAATCTTTGCCACCTCGTGCTGTAAAAGCATCTTGCTCCAGGATTCATTTCTCCTCCCGGGGAGGTTTGGAGGTGCAGTGGTGCCCACAGCTCCTTTGTGCCACGGCACCAGCGAGGCCGAGCCCTGGCCCTGCTTTGGCAGCCATGGGCAGGGGGCTCTGTGCCAGCCGGGGGAGCAGCGGGGCCCCCGTGGCAGAGAGGGCAGGGGGGCTGTGGAGCTGCCCCGGGGGGAGCGGGGGGTCCTTTCCTGGGCCGCCTCCAGCCCCCCTCGATCCCCGGGGCTGCGGTGCCGCCCCCGCCCGCCGGGGGCCGCTGCCGTCGGGCCGTGAGGGAGCGGGAACGGGGAAGGGGGAAAGTACCCCCGGCTCGGGCCGCAGGGAGCAGGAATGGGGAACGGGAAACGGGGAATGGGGAACAGGGAACGTCCCCTCGGCTCCCGGGGGCTCCGTGCACGGGACGTGGTCACGGGCCAGGACCGTGGGCGGGGGGTCCGCATCTTTCTCCTGCGCCCTTCCCCCTACCCCGGGCCCCATTCCAGCGCTTGTGACGGACACGGTGCCGTGTCCCTGGAAGGGTGGAGTGGGAGGCGCTGACGGTGTCCCCGGGAACCACTGCCGGAGTCCCCGCCCCGTCTCCTGCTGCCGGCCCGGCCGGGTCTCCGTGCGGACGGGAGGGCCGGGCAGCTGTGCAGGTCCGTGCGACACCATGGGGACACCCCAGGGCTCTCCAGGGTTGGGAGCAGCCCCACAAGCCGCGGCGGGGTGACACGGGGCCGCTGGCAGGTGGCAGGTGCCCGGTCCCACGCGGGGGCTGGCGGCACGTGGCGGTGCCTGCGCCGCTGCAGGTGTGACCCCGCCGGGAACACGCTGTTCCCCCGGCACTGGCACTGCAGCAGCGGCTCAGCCCCGTCCTCACCCTCATGCACAAGCGAGACCCCGAGGGAGCTGCTGCTCCCCCCTCCCGCACGCCGTGTTTGCGGTGGTGCTCGGTGCCCGCTCACCCAGGCGGGTTCCCCAGCGCCGAGCGGGCTCTGTGCCCCCCCGTGCCTTGCCCGTGCCCAGGTGCCGGCGCGCAGAGCGGCGGCGTTATCGGTGCCGGCGTTATCGGTGCCGGCGT
>NW_020886508.1:0-6104 GCF_003945725.1 Corapipo altera
AACCCTGGTGAGACTTCATTTGCAGTGCCGTGTCCACAGGACAAGAGAGACATGGACATGTTGGAAACAGTTCAGTGAGGGTCCCTATGACAAACTGCATAATATGCTTCCATTTGGATTTAATTTACCTTAATTAAAATATTACATCTTGATCTAAGGGGATAAGGAGTCCACAGTAGTCCTTGGAAAACAGTTGGGTTAATCAGTTAGCCACTCAGTGAATCATATTCACATGAATTTAATTTTAATTTGTCTGGCTTCAAATTCCAAATGTTGAATTGTATTATACTTTTATCTGGATTGACCAAAAATTTATTTATGAAAATATTATTCATCATGTTGATTCTTACAGAGATGAAGTCATAACTTTATCTCAAAAAAATTAGAGTACCTAAACTTTTTCACTTAAAAGAAACATATTGATTTTTTTCTAATTCTTCTTTAAAGACAAGCCAGTTCAATGCCCTCTTTCTTCTATATTTTCCAAACCCAAATCCATTATGCTCAACATGATTTCACCAATGATAGACACAGAGGTAAGGTAACAAATACAATGTGCTCATGACTTGAGCTTTTTTCTTTTAGGCTTCCACAGACTTTGCTAATCCCTTCTGTAAAAACCATGAGTTCATAATTCCCAGCTCCTAGAAAAGCACCCTAACCATCTTTTATGTGATCAAGTTTCTTTCAAGTAAGAGTGATAGGGAAGGTAGGGAGGTTAGTTTATAATTACCTTGTATTTGTATCACATTTCTGCAGTTTAACTAGTAGCACGGCTAGTCAAAGGACTCTGGTCCTATGACCTAAGCCTACAATGTATTTTATGTTAATTGTTAAATGAAGTAGGTATGGGAGCCTAAATCTCTTCCCTGAGAGCTACCCTTGTAGACTCATGGTCACTTTTGTTCTGTGTCTCTACTGATGGAGAAAGCCCTCAGTTACCAGGAGCTGGATGCACTTTGGTCTATGTTCCCAATGTAAAAATCATTTTGATGTTACTGTTCAAGAAAATTATTGTTTGTAGTGGGTTTTTTTTATGTGTGTGCAAATACCAAAGTGAGTGAAATGGAAAAAAAAAAGGAAGATATGTGACTGGTAAATTGGGGTAAGAGTAAAAACCAGAAATAACCCACTGTGATTATTTTTGGTAGCTGCAGGCACTTGAAAATATCTCCTAGACATATATCAACTGAATTTTGATTATCATTTATTGAAGCAAAAGAATACTACTTAGAGGGCCAAGTAACAAGATTTTGACAAAATCCTCAGGAAATTGTAGAGGCACTGAAACTTTGCCATTCCTAAATGATTAGGGATTAGAGAAAAATTGCCTCCTTTTCCTTGGTGGACATTGTAAATGTAAGGTAATGTCAATTCTTTAAACCTACGCACAAATCCTCATGCAGATCTGGATCAATAGATACTAGAATTCTCCTAAACACAGGGGGAAACAGCAGGCTCTCACAGGGTGCTGGTTTTTTGCATGCTCAGGCTGATCCTTGCCTGCTGTTTTCAGCAAATACCTCAGGTGCATTAGTGGGGGTTTCAGCTGGATTTGACCTTTGCATCTTTCTGTGATCTGCCTAAGAGGTGAGTCTCCCAGCACAGCACATACACAATACAGGGCAAAATACTGCACAAATTACACTGTTCATAATTTTTTCCATCCCAGAGCACAGGCATTACCACTTTTTCCATTTCCCAGATGCTGTGTGGTTTTACATTTATTGAAAAATTGATTTTATGTTCACTTTGAATAGTCTTTTTCCAAAGGAAAGATTCAGTTTCATTTTGTCTCTGTTAGAGTTGTAGCCCTAGATGGACAAGTAAACATTCAGAACAATAACACAGACCTCTAAGAATCTGTTTTAACAATAAGCATCCTGAAACCGGAAACTAAAAAAACAAAGCATGTTTGCCACATAACAAACCTCAAAAGACAGTGTGTAAACCCAGTGTATTTCACTAAAACTGTGTTGTGTGGTAAGTATAGAAAGGTTTTGAACTTTTTTAATTATGAAAGCCAATTCCAATCTGACTGCAATAGTGATAAGGCAGAGATACAAAACACCTAACAAAAAAGCCTTTGCACCATTCTATACCAGTACATTTATTCTGGAGTTGTTAAAAACAAAAAAATGAATTTAAAAAACGTTGCAAGAGCTAGTTAGTGTTTACAGCAGCTGACAATAAGACATGTCCCAGGTACATTCCAAGTCCAGAGCAAAATATTAATATCTCAGCAGATTACATAAAAATGCTTTATAGAACTAAATGTCTCACTTCCAAGAGCTTGTCTCAGGGCTAAAAGTGAGAGCTGTGTGTCCCATCCTAAAAATCCAGACTCAGAGGTAAAAAGGTTTTTTTTCTCATTCAGAAAGTCATAAAATATCAAACTGCTTTTGAATGCTGACATACTCCATGACAGAATTTTAAGACAGAAAACAAAACTATTATGGAAGTGAGACTGACGGAAAATTAATACATGAAGTAAAAAACCTTTCATAATGTACAAAGAGGACTATTTTAGGCTATCTATTTGAATGGTCATAATAAGTTTTGTTTATGGTGGATTATAGGAGAGATTTTAGTGTGCAGATTGGTTTTTCATATGGCTGTGCAATTAATCACATAATTACCTCCTTTGTGAGACATTCATGTACTAAAATGCTGTTGTCCTTCTGCTAAGCATCACCCAATTTCTAGGCCATATGAATCAGCTTCTCTTTAGAGGGAAAACAAGTAGCATGCTCCCTGCGTAACTCCTCCAATCACATGTGTAATAGTGTCATACATTTCTCCAGATTAATTGCCACCCTCTCAGAACAGAGGTGGGCACGAGCAAGTCACAGCCAAGCTGGTGTTCCATGAGTTCAGCTCACGGCATCTCCTGGCTTCAGGCGGTGCCTCTGCCTCTGTAAATAATCCTACTGTATTAGCAAGCGTAAGAAAACTAGTTACCTTGCCTTTTTGATCCCTTACTTTCCCACACACCCACTACCACCACCAAACAGGTAGAGCGATTGCCTGCTACTCGCCCTCAGTACTCTGTGAAAGCCCTTGTGATAGTGCCATCTAGTGCCACCTGCCTCAAAAATACACCTACAACCCCCTCGCCCCGTCCCCAGAGAATCCTAAAAATCCTTGCACGCTCTCGCTACTGCATCAGGGAAACTATGATGACAATTTGTACCCATGGAGCACAAAGATAAATGACTTCATCAGTATTTTGTTTGCGTTTCCCCACAGATGACCTCTCCCTAGTCCTAGATCTCCTTCCATTCTGTCCATCAGTTTTTACCCTCATCTGGAGCAGTTATTCCTGGGTCTCAGCAATTTAGTATCATCCACTAAGAACAAAAGAGTACCTGATTATTCTATTTATACTATTTATGAAGCTTAATATGTTCAAAATATCCATTTTCAGATGTAAGCGCTATATAGGCTGTATTGCATACATATACATATAGTGTACCTACTATTAGAATGGCTGTGAATATCAGACATTTTTATTGAATATTGAAATATTGCATTTTTACATACAGAAGGTACTGAATATTGTGCCAAAACCTTTTTTACAGTGCCACTAAGAAAAGGTCTTGGTAACTTCCAGCACTGGATAATTATGGTCATTGGCTGAGCACAGTCACTGGACAACCTCTGTCAGTCACCTCAGTAAGTGATCCAGCATAAGCTGTAGCACAGACAGGACAGATGCTCCAGGTGCTGAAGATTAATTAGGTACATTAGATGCAAAATATTTTCAGTTTCTATGGTTCTATGAAAATACCAATCCTATACAGAATAATTGCTGAAAATGATTAGCACTTTATTAAAAAAAAATAAAAGAAGAAAGAAAAAAAGGAATATGTTGCAAACATTAAACTAATACTTAATGGTTTCCTATAGCTAGTTGGCCAGCCTTCATGTCTTTGACCACAAGATGCTGGCTTGCCTATGGAGGATGGTAGGACTATCAGGAACTCTATCAAATGGATTAATTAGTCTTCAAGAGGGCTAACATGCTTTTTGGAATATTACCTTCTGTTCAGAGGACTCTTTTTGTATGGCACATCTAGAGAGTTTATGTTACCCTTTATGTTAGATCTATCTTCAAAGTCAGATGTGGAGCAAACAGACAGTACCATTTTTAAATTTTATTTGTTTGATTTCTATGTCATGTCTCATTTTCAGAAATCTCAGAGAGTACAGATTCCTTATATAAAAGCATTAATTAGGATTGCACATCTGAACCATTCTATATGTCACCCGAAGTCTACTATCTGCAGACACAGTACTAATAAAAATGTGTATGATTAAAGTTTTCCAACACTTTTTAACATCAAGAATTTTTTCTGGTTGCTTATCCCTATCAAATTATTTCTACAAGGTGTTTATCTAATTGTATGTTTTTTGGAATGTTGGCAAAAGAGATGGAACAATAAAAAATAAAGATTTTTTTAGTTGTATATATTATTATAAATTATACTGGAAGATGGAATCTGCTCCCTTTTGTTATGGTATTCCTTTGTGATCCTAAACAAGCAATTAGGTTAGCTTTATCCTCTAGTTAAAGAGATTTTTTTTTCTCTCTCTTCTTATATTAATTCCCTAACTGAAAATGTGTGGTAATTCTAGTTCTCCCTCTCTCAAGCTCAACATAAAAGTTGAGTCATTTGTTCTGGTTACTGTGGACATGGTGGGGTTAGAGTAAGCATCACATTTGGCATACTGCACATTAGATATGGCTATCTCCATACACATAGAAAGCCAGAATGAACTAGTCCTCAGTCAACATTGTCTGTCTAATGTACAACACTCTATGGAAAAAAGACTTTATAATTGTGCATATAAAAACTTATATAATGCATATGCATATGCATATGAGAGAAATGAAAACTGACTTAGTTCTACCATGATGAAAAACTGGTTCTCTGTGCCCATTGTGGCGGTACTACACACAGGGGCTATATCTGCAGGATCTGCCTGTTTCCCAGGTCACAGTTTCTGGGCTGAGAGTATTTCAGACTAATTAAATATTTTCCTGGTGAGCGGTGGAACCCATTTAAATGAGTGAGAAAGAAAGTGTTTAATAAACATTAGAGGAGCAAACATTGTCTGGTATTTTTTTGAAAATAATTGGCACTGGGAAATTAAGAATAAAAGATGTTTATATTGAAACAAAAGTGGTCTGATGCCTTGGAATCATGCATTGGAAGTTTTTCTAAGATATTAAAAGAAGATCATAGGGAGTCTGCATAACCACACACGTTCTTTTAGCATAGTCTCAGGAAAACTTGCAGGGCCACTAAGCAGAAGATGACTGGCAGGAGCTTTCACAACTTAAAAAGAACAAAATGCTCCTTATTAAATTCTGAAACATTTAAATAAAAAAGCCTGCATGAAAAGATAACTTTGACATTTACCTCTTGAATTCCTGAAATACAGAATGAATCTGGTTTTCAGGTTAACCCTTTCTTTTTCAATACCTGTCTTGTAGTGGGTCGTAGTGAAACCATAACAACTAATAATCGAAATGTGATTACCTCTGTCTGGTGTAAAGTTTGTTTATGCACTGTAGTGTGCATGGGTCCTCCTCGAGAAGTGCAGCCTTAATAATTGGAACAAATATTTTTTTGTCTATCTCAGAATTCTCAAAGAGAATTTAGTGAAGAAAGCGCTCAGAAATGGCAACACATGAATCACAGAATGGTTGGGTTCAGAAGTGACCTCTGAAGATCATCTGGTCTACGCCATTTACTCAAGCTGGACCACAAACCTCCAAGGATGGAGTCTTCAAAGTGTCTCTGGGAACCTGTGCCAGTGACTGATCACTCCCACAGTAAGGAAGGGTTCAGTGTGATCAGACGAAAGTTCATGTGTTTTAATTCGTGTTCACTGCCTCTTTTACTGTCACTGTCCCCTTAATTCCCTCCCTTCAGATATTTATACACACTGAAAAGATCCCCCCAAGCCTCCTCTTCTGCAGACTAAACAGCCCCAGCACTCTCAGCCTTTCCTCATAGAAGAGAGATTTTGGTCCTTTCATCTTTATGAACCCTCACTGAACTGTTTCCAACATGTCCATGTCCCTCTTGTCCTGT
>NW_020886509.1:0-6103 GCF_003945725.1 Corapipo altera
GGGACACCGGGATCCGGGGACACCGGGACACCGGGACACCGGGATCCGGGGACACCGGGCTCCGGGGACACCGGGCTCCGGGGACACCGGGATCCGGGGACCCCCACGTCCAGGCTCGCTCTCCACCTTCCCAAGGGCAGCGTCTCCTCTGGGGGCTCACCCGCAGCAACAATGAGCATCAGGCCTCCACTTCCACCACCAGCAGAGGTACCGGGACTGGCAGAACCACCCCAGGAGAGTCACAGTCCCCCCAGACGCCAGGAGCCAGAGCTGAAGCTCCTTCCTGGTGGTCTAGGCCTCAGCGAGGGGTTGTTACACCAGAGCAAAGCCCCTGCGAGCCACCAGCTGGAGGTGACTAATCCATTCTGCCTCAGTTTCCCTCACTGGCTGCACCATGGAGGTCACAGAATAGATAGAACAAATAGAACAAATAGAGGATGATCAGGACGGTATCTACATTCAATATCATACTGATGGAAGCCTATTCTACCTAAGTTGACTGAAGGCCCACACCAAGACCTTAACTCATCTTGTCCAGGAGCTGCTTTATGCTGATGATGCAGGAGCAGCTCTGCAGTGTTTAACATCCTGCTTTGTGGACGCTGCTGAGCTCCTTGGGCTGGAAGTCAGCTTAAAGAAGACTGAAGTTCTATATCATCCTGCACCTCAGGAAGTCTTCCTTCATCCCCATTGGCCAATCAGAGCTCAAATCAGCCCAGCAGTTTAATTACCCAGGCAGCCTCATCTCCTCGGATGGTAAGACTGACGGAGAGATAGACAACAGGTTAGCAAAGGCATACACTGCTTTTGGAAAACTCCATAAAAGAGTTTGGCGAAATAAACACCTGAAAAGTACCAAGATCAGTGTTTACAGAGCCATAGTGCTGCCTACTCTCTTATACGGATCTGAATCATGGGTCATCTACCGCCACCACCTGCGACTCCTTGAACGCTTCCATCAACGCTGCCTCCGTACAATCCTAAACATCCACTGGGCAGATTATGGGACCAATCCATCTGTTCTAGAACAAGCAGCAGTCACAAGTATTGAGGCCATGTTGCTGAGAACACAGCTGTGCTGGGCAGGGCACCCACTGCCTCCCTAAGATCCTGCTTTATGGTGAACTTGCCACTGGCTGCTGCATGAGAGGAGCCCCGAAGAGAAGATACAGGGACTCCCTGAAACAACATCTCGGCCTTGGCCACATTGATCATCATAACTGGTCTACTCTGGCCTCCAACAGGGAGGCCTGGAGACACCCCATCTATAACGCTGCTGATGCCTTTGAGAACGCAGTAGGGTCACCCTGGAGGAGAAAAGACAACGCAGAAAGAATCGTGTCTTGCAGAATTTAGCACTTAAGGAGTCTTTCTGCTGTGCCTTTTGCAACCAGACGTGTCTAGCTCATATTTGCCTCTTTAGCCACCAGCGTGCTTGTAACAAACGTGGGTAGAGCCCTTCCCAAATCTTCGTTCGCGAAGCCCGGCCATGATGATGATGAGAACAAACAGAATACTCTGAGTTGGAAGGGACCCACAGGGATCACTGAGTATAGCTCCTGGCCCTGTAGAGGACATGCCAAGAATCGTGCTGTTTTCCTGAGAGCGTTGTCCAAACCCTTCTGGAACTCTGTGGCAGCTGTTCTGACGGCCACAGCGGGGCCCAGCCAGTGCCAGGCCAGACTGAGGCTCCTGCCCCCTGAGAGGAGAAAGACACGTCTTTATTGAACTGAAAATGAGTGCCAGACAGTAATGAAACTTCAGACAAAAGAAGTCCATTGAGAGTATAAAAGAAACCGGTTTAGTCTACATTAATAACTTCATGATATGCAAATGTCAAACACTTTCCATGCTACAACAACCAAAACAGCTTTGTGGTTCTCACTGCGATGGCGCAGCCAGAGGACCAGACGCCCTCGATGGGAGAGTCTGGCCTGAGGTGGAGCCAGGCAGCCCCTTCCCACTGTCAGCGAGTGCCGGACACCACCCCCCAAACCTGCACCGGGTGCTCCTCTCCAACTAGGAAAAACAAAAAAAAAAAAAATCCCTGTAAACTAAAGAAGCTGGGATTGCACACCTCAGTCCCAACGGCACGTCGTTGTCGGTCAGCGTGACACAGCACAGCCACCCTACAGCTCAGTTAAGCCCAAATGCTATGTTTATTGAGGACTTCTAATATCGTGATACCTTGGTTCAGTAATTCGTGAAATACCTAAATATCGTTAAATATATTTTTAAAAAACCCTAAACCAGACTCTGGACTAAACAAGATGAACGTTAAACTAAAAAGTTAGGAGGGACGCCGTTTACATTAACACTTTCTTTAAAAAATATAATTGCTTTTTCCTTTTCGGTTTTTTTTCTCTTTTTTTTTTTTTTTTTGAAGTCAATAAAACCACAGTGGTGAGACGTGCTCTCTTTTTCAGCTGTTACAGAGCAGCGTGCAGAGTTTTGACTTCCCAGACTGGAGCAGCCCCGCTGCCACTGAGCCGACAGGGACAACTCCTGCGGAACGGCGCTGCCTCCCCGGAAAAGAGTGGTGTCACCACTGTGCCGTAAGGGCAGCCGGAAAACCAGGAGTCTCTTGGTCAATGCGGTTGGAAAGCCTCCCGTGTTCTAATAGAAAAGTCCATAGCAAGCTGTGAACAGGATCAGTCCAGAGGAGCGGGACTCTCGTGTCAGTCAATGTACTGCGATAGCCAGCGGAAGCCCTCGCCGTAGCCTTGCCTCTTGAGCACACTGCACATGAACACCTCCATGGGGCGCGCGTTCAGGTCCTTCAGGGGCACGTTTCCCTAGGGAAATCCAAACAGCAGTCAGAGCTGCACCCCTGAAGCCCTCAGGGAAGCGCCCAGCGAGCCACCACCCACCCCAGGGACAGCCCTCTCACAGCCCCCCGTGTTTTGTACAGTTCTGGCAGTTTCGAAACCTGCCTGAGGGCATCGGCATCGTCCAGTCGTGGAATGGTTTGGGACAGAAGGGATCTTAAAAAACACCTTGGTGCACCTCCCTGCCATGGACAGGGACACCTCCCACTAGCCCAGGTTGCTCCAAGCCCCGTCCAACCTGGCCCTGGACACTTCCAGGGATCCAGGGGCAGCCACAGCTTCTCTGGGCAACCTGTGCCAGGGCCTCACCACCCTCAGAGGGAACAAATCCTTCCCACTGTCCCATCTAACCCTGCCCTCTGGCAGTGGGAAGCCATTCCCCCTTGTCCTGGCACTCCAGACCCTGGTAAATAGTCCCTCTCCATGTTTCTTGTAGGCCCCCTTCAGGCACTGGAAGGAACCATCATCATTATTATTGATTCACCTTGGCCAGTCCCGTGGACAAACTGTCAGGGAGAGCTGAATTAGTTTCTGGACGGAGCCTCACTTTGACAGGGAACAGGCGAGCCCTCCCCTCCAGATCCAAGGCCTGGATGCCTCCCTACCTTTCCCGTGGTCTGTCCATAGAGCCCAAAGATCTCCCGCAGTTTCTCCTCGCTGATGGCCTCAGGTCTGTCGATTTTGTTACCCAGGATAAGGATTGGCACGTTGGATATTGTCTCGTCTGTCATTAGGGCCTGTGGGCAAGAGGGAGCGAGAGTTCAGCAGAGGCAGTAAAAAAGAGCTGCTGTTGGAAGAAAATGATTTTGTTTAAGCTCTGTGACCAACAAGGGCTGTTTTTTCGTGCTTCCATGCTCCTGGGGAAGACTCACAGGAGTCAGTGAGGTTGGAAAAGACCTCCCAGCACATCGAGTCCAACCTGTGCCCAGCCCAGAGCACTGAGTGCCACGTCCACCACCTCCCTGGGCAGCCCCTTCCAGGGCCTGACCACCCCTTCCAGCAAGAAACTCCTCCTGATGTCCAAACCAAACCTCCCCTGAACTCGAGAGCCTGTGCTCCACCCAGAGTAAGGGCATCCAGGCTTCTCACTGGAAGTGCCAATCGAAAGCATGAGACTCTCAAAACACACTTTGCACAAGTTCCAGCCCAAAAAAGGACTACTGTTTGTAATTTAGGTCTTGGGAAAGGGGAAAAAAAGAGAAGTATATTTACATTAAGCTCAACTTTGGATTCCATAAGCCGTGAGTGATCTGCACAGTCCACCAGGAAGACAATCCCGTTGATGGCAGGCAGGTAGTTCTTCCAGACCCGGCGAGCTGGAACGCAGAGGGACAAACACAGCCCCATGAAAACACGGCTTGTTTTGTGTGTGTGTGTGTGTGTGTGCATTAAAAAAAAAGGGAAAAGGGCAGAAAAACTCTGTTTAGAACTTCTAGAAACTCTAAAAGTTCAGCAATTCGAAATCAATTCATATTGGAGTCCCCCACGGTTAAAAATACTTCAGGCAGCAGAGCACGAACTGGCAGTGTTTCCTTCCAAACAATCCTACAGCCAGGAGGTTCTTTCCATGTGTTGCTCCATAAATAAGCCCAGGCAGTGAATAATTAGGCACTGTTAACTGCTGATGCTCGTCAGTATCAATTTTTGGTAGTTTTTTCTTACCTTGTTCATGTCCACCCAGATCAAAAGTCGTGAAGGTCATTCCAGCAATCGTCAGCTCCTCTGATGCTGAAAAAGGGAAAACACAGGGATTCAGGAAAATAAAGAAGCTGTCACAGAATTCCTTGGGGATTCACCTTGGCATCGCACACGCTCCTCCAATCAGGAATTCCCTGGATTTCCTGCAGATCTCAGTGACTGAAATGGAGCTGTTTCACAAAATTTCTCCGGCCTCCCACTGAAGGCTTTCAATCTGCAATTATGATCCTTTATTACACTTCTCATCGGGAAAATTCTCCCTTCCCCCGAGAAAACCTCGCCCTGATTGAACAACACCGGTTCCTGTGTGTTTTATACTCGAGAGGAAAACACAAATCCACTTCAGCTCGGGCAGCTGCAACCTCAGCTGAGGTTTTAAGACCCTCAAAGCCCCAAGGCAGAGCTTATACCACCAAGGTGTCTTCCAAAACCACGTCCCCAAAATTCCAGAGGAAATGCCGCGCCGGGAGGCTTTACCCAGAAAGACTTACTGGGATGTAGCGTGGGGACGTGCTGACCCAGCCTGTCATCTTTGAGCATGTGCAGCAGAGTGGTTTTCCCTGCGTTATCCAACCCCAGGAACACCAGTTTTCCAGACTTTTTGTACAAACCTGCGAGGAAGAGGAAGAAGGCAAGAGGAAAACTCCAGCGGGCTCACCCAGAGCCAGAACGCTGCTGTTTTTAGGGAAGCCCTTCTCCCAGAGCTCTGCTGCCACCTGTGCATGCTCCCAGCAGGGAAAACACACACAGGCTTTATCCAAGGCAAAGCATGGGGGTGTTTACAGCAACGGGCACCCCCTAAGCTCGTATTTCCGTGAATATTCCATTCCTTTTCCCAGCACACCCCAGCAGAAGAGTGTGCAGCAAAGTATTAGGGGTTGTCTGCTGCCTCAACAGGGTATTTTGGATGTGAAAATTGAACAAACTCATAAAATACAGCAGCGAGCTGCTGGGGAGAAGGTGGAAAGCAGGGGACAGCTTCCTTTGGAAGAACGGATTTTGGCCGCAGGAAAGCTCCCTCGGGTTCCCAACAGGACTTCTTCCCACCCCATCCCTCTCATCCCTCCCTCCCAGAGGCGCTTGGGACAGCAGGCACCCCATCCTTCTGCAAGGAGTTCTGCTGGAACCCGTGACTATGGCAGGAGGAGCAGGAGGATGGAGCTCCCTCTGCCTGGGGCCGAGCAGACCCTGCTGCCCCCGCACTTCTAAAGGGCAAGAGAAACACAGAGTAGGGGCCAAAGGCTTCCAAATGCTCCCAAAGTTTCTCCCCAGTATTGTAAAAAATCCCTTTATTGACGTGCAGCCTCCCCGCCACCCTTTACCCTGTTCAGAGCCGCCCCAATCCCTAAGTTTTGGGGGATGTGGGCACCGGGAGAAGCCAAACCGGCCCGGGGGCAGCCGAGGCACGGGGTGGGGGGGGGGCTGTAGCATTACCTAAGAATTGCAGAACGCTGCTGAAGCCGTTGTAGAGCCATTCGAAGATGAAAGACATCGCTGAAGATGAATCGCCTGCGGGACGCGGGGAGAAGAAAAACCCCCAAACGCCGGAGTTACAAAGTCCGGGGTGACGGGGGGGG
>NW_020886510.1:0-6099 GCF_003945725.1 Corapipo altera
GTGGCGGCGGCCGCCTCCGGACTACCAGTCCCGGCGTGCCGCGCGCCAGCAGCTTCCGCTTTCGCCCCGCCCCCTCCTGGGCTCGCTTCTCGCGGGGCACGCCGGGAGCTGTAGTTCCTGAGCCGGCAGAACCACGCGCCCTGTGGACCCCATTCCCGGCCCACGGCCCCTCACCTCGTGGTCTGCTCCCCTGCCCCGCCAACGGGGAAACTGCCGCCCCTGCCTATCTGTGTCCCTCTCATTGCAGGAGCCACTCACTCTATTTTCTCCATTCTTCCCCCCGCCTCCCTCAGTCTATGTGGATTTCCTAGAATCACAGAATCAGAGGATGGTTTGGGTTGGAAGGGACCTTAAAGATCATCCAGTTCCAACTGCTGTCAGGGGACAGGAACAGCTTCCACTACACCAGGTTGCTCAATGCCCCGTCCAACCTGACCTTGAATACTTCCAGGGATGAGGCATCCACAACTTCTCTGGGCAACTTGTGCCAGTGCCTCACTACCTACCACAGCAGAGAACTTCCTCCTAATAGCTGATCTAAATCTATTAGTTTGGATTCGTTCCCCCTTGTCCTTTCACTACGTGGAAAAAACCCCTCTCTGTCTCGTAGGCTCCATTCAGGTACTGGAAGGCTGCAATTAGGTCACCCATTTAAAGGGATTTAAAAGGGGTAGGCTATTAACCACAGTTTTCCTCTTACTTTTAATGACAAAGTATATATAAAAACCCAACACAGTTAACATAAAATTAAGATTATACTGTTAGTCACTGAAAGGAGAAAAAGTAAGTATTAAGTCAAAAGTGCAAGTCTAATGCTATTCCTTTCAGTTTGTGTATTGTAAACTGTTCAAAACACTCTTTGACATTAAAAAAAAATTTAAACATTTTCAGGTATTAATAAACAAATTGGTCTAGTGGAAGGTACCCATGCCTATGGCAGGGGGGTTGGAACTACATGATCTTTAAGGTCCCTTCCAACCCAAACCATTCTATGATTCTGTGAAATCTGCAGTGCTTCTTAGAAGTGGCATCATCATCAAAGGAGTGACAAATGCATTCAGTTTCTCCCAGCATACATTATCTCTGAATTACAGCTGTACTTCTTAATGTCTGACATTTTTTGTGTTATTATGCAAATGTTTATTGTGACTTGGTGGCTGCTGTTGCCATTTTATATCTATTATTTTGTAGCATATAAGAGCATGGACAAGAAACCCACTACACTAGGCAATTGCTCCTGGCCTAAGGGGGAGGTTGTGCACACAAGATGTCAGTGAGACAGCAATACCTGCACAGAAGGAGACCTAACCCTGGTCACCAGTTGATGGGTGATGTCAGAGCTGACTCTGTTACACACGAGGGTCTGTGCATGAGACAGACAGATCTGGGTTGGACTACGGAAGGTCTTGAAAGTGAGGGCAAGCATCTCTCATCTGATGTGACAGGGAGCTAAGGGAGAAATGCAAATATAGGCATGGCAGCACAGGAGGACCATCTAGACCCATATCCTTTGCCAAGATACTTAAAGTGATTATGTGCAGGACAGGGCTGCATTTATTAAGGGCAGGACAAATGCTTTGGCAGTAAGCACAATTCAAAGTGGCAATTCAGTGTGGATGAGATCCTTAGCTCCATGGATGGAGACAGAAAGGCTTTGTATCAGGAATTATTTATAGAACAATCCTTGGAAGGCTCAGGCTTGACCTGAATATGGACACAGGAAGAGGTTTGGACCAAAGATGTCCCCCAAATTGTAGGCATACGTGATCACTGGCCTAAAGAGCAGCTGAGGAGCAGCAGGATGAAGTAGGCTGGTTTAACCAAGCTTGAGCTTGAACTGACAGCAAGGCTTGTCTGAACAGGCATCAGAGAGGTGGGCAAGGATGTGTTTCAAAAGAAGGTCTGCAACTCATCCTGCTCAGTTTTAAGTGTTTATGATGCCAGTCATGAGCATCAGAGCTGCTCAGATAGACTTCCTTTTTAAGTGGGAAAGGAAACAGGTTTTTCCTGGGTGCCATTCATCTGGCTAGCTTTAGATACATCCTATAGGATTAGCTGTAAAGGGAGCTTAGATGGTATTGTAGGTAGAGACACCTACATTGTACCCTTTTATTTTTGGTTAAGTTGATCTCACTTTTACATGTTGATCTGAATAAAGCACTGGATCTTTAAGTTGTTCAGCAGGTGAATTTATGTTTGTGGTTGGGATTATACAGAGATAAGGTATAGAAGAGAAAGAGGACAACTGCAGAGCTTTATACCACCCGTGCTGGAATCTCATGCGTGAGATAAAGAGGAATCTCCAAAAGCCATGGTGGTCAAGTGAGGGAAGGGCAAGGAAAGGGTAGAACTTCTAAAGACAGAGGAAATAACCACTCAGTGAGAGAAGCTCATATTGACATGTGGCAAGTGCCTGACAGGTGAACAGAGATGTAGGGGAGAGCTGGAGCTGCCTCAGAGTAGGTCATCCAAGAATCTCACAAAAGCAGTGCTGACTGAATGGCGGGGCAGAGGCCAGGCAAGGGAGAAGGAGTTGCATGAGGAAGACTCCAGGATTTCACTGAGCTTACAAAGCAAAGAAAATTGAGGGGTATGTTTGTATTGGGCTTGTATGGCCAGGTTTTGGTAATGGTGGAGGTACAGGTATGGCTTCTGTGACAAGCTGTTAGAATCTTCCCCTGGGTCCAACAGAGCCAATGCCAGGAAGCTTCAAGATGGACCTGCTGCTGGCCAAGACCAGGCCCATCAGCAGTGGTGGTAGTGCCTCTGGGGTAACAGAGTTAAGAAGGTAAAAAAAGCCTACACAATTCCAACCAGAGAGAACACTGAGAGTATGTGAGAGAAACAGCCTGGCAGACACCAAGGCCAGCACAGAAAGAGGGGGAGGAGGTACTTCTGGCACTGGAGCAGACACTCCCCTGCATCTTGTGGTGAAGACCATGATGAGTCAGGCTATCCCCTTGCTGCTCATGGAGCTCCATGGGGGTGCATAAGGATGCTGGAAAGAGGGCTATAACCCTCTGGAAGCCCACACTGGAGCAGGCTACTGGCAGGACCTATGGATCCATGGAGAGAGGAGCCCACACTAGAGCAGTTTTGCTGGCAGGACTTGTGACCCCGTGGGGGACCCACACTGGAGAAACCTGTACCTGAAGGACTGCACCCCAAGGAAAGACACCTATGCTGGAGCAGTTCATGAAGAACTGCAGCCCCTGGAAAGGATTCACATTGTTCATGGAGGACTGTCTCCTGTGGGAGGGACTCCACTCCAGAGCAGGGGAACTGTGAGAAGTACTGCCCTTGAGGAAAAAGGAACAGAAGAGACCCTGTGTGATGAACTGGCCACAACACCCTTCCCATCCCTATATGCTGCAGGGAGGGGAGGAGGTAGAGAAGATCAGCAGTGAAGCTGAACCCAGGAAGAAGAGAGAGATGAGGGTAAGGTGTTTTAAGATTAACTTTTATTTCTCATTATCCTACTGCGATGTAATTTTAAATAAATTAAATTCCTTTTCCCCAAATCAAGTCTGTTTTGCCCATGACAGGAATTGCTGAGTGATGTCTCCTTGTCCTTATCTCGACCCATGGAGTTTTCATTATGTTTTTTCTCCCCTGTTCAGCTGAGGAAAGGAGTGATAGAGCCCTTGGTAGTTTGTAAACAATAGAGATGTTAATAGCTGCATTTATTGAAATGATAAAGAGCCAAAGAAGGGTGGTCAATTAAAGAGGTGAAATGAGAGTGAGGCAATTCAGAAGATGAGAGAAAGTGGAACCAAGAGCAAGCAAAGGAACAGGAGGACAAAACCAAAGAAGAGAGCTCTGTGCCTGTAGCACCAGCAAAGACTTAGAGAGAGATTAAGTGGAAGTGGATGTGAGTACAAAGTTCAAACACCGGAAGAAAGCAGGTACTCGTGGTCTGACATTTTCGGTAAGCTGTACCAAAAGAAAGCAAATCATCAGATGAAGAAACCCCTGTGTTAAAATGAAGTTCATACTGTCAGCATGTATCAGGGATGTAAAGGTTTAACAAAGAAAATGCTGCAGTGGTGTAATGATTATTTTCAAGCACAGGATTGTTTATAGAAACAGGATGCTCAGTGATGTGATTATACTTATCCAAATATGTAATTACAAGGGCACAATTTTAAAAACAAGAATTAAATACTGCCTTTCAGTAATTACATAGGAGGAATCTATTTGAACAATGTATGTGGTGTCTTTAAAGCCAAATATTAAAAAAAGCCTCAGACGCAGCAGACAGGAGTTTGCACTCTTTGAGAGGTTTTATTGTGAATTGTTTCAGCTGAAAATTTTGTGGGCTTTAAAACTTTACTCTTAATTTAATTTTCTGGATTCGGAATGCCTGGTTATGAGATACTAGCAATTAGTTCTATATGGTTTTCACTCTTAAGTAGGTTATAAGTATTCTCAGACTTTAATTCTACTATATATTTCATTGGGAATAATTTTTTTTCCTTTAAAATTGATTAATTTATTTTCCTTTTAAATTTTTCCTTTAAAATTGTAGGGCATTAATAATATTACGCATTAAAAGCATTAATTAGTGCTTTTCAATATCAAACCCAAAGTATTTAGAAACTTAATGAACCAAAAATAATATAACGGGATCTCTTCTATTCTCCACTTGAGCGGCAATAATTTAATATAAAGAGAGGCACTCCAGAATTCCCCAGAGAAAGAGAAAATAAAATGGTGGTTGAAACTGCAGTTGCTGAAGTCATGCAGCCATAAGAAAAAAGAGGGAGAGAAGTGTCCACATTTCAGTTTAAACAGAAAAAGAGAGACTTTAGGAGACCTTGAAAACTGCATTCTCGAGCAGACACTGTATTATCTCATCTTTGTTTCATCTGTAGAAAATGTTACAGCTTGATTGTCAGAGCTACTCCCAGCTGCATTTTATGCATTACAGGTTATATATTACTAAGTTTGGGATATTTTTTTATTTCTGGGCATTTTTTTCCTCTGGATTTTTTTGTTTTGTTTTGTTGTTGTTGTTGTGGTTTTTTTCGTTGTGGTAATCCAAAGCCTAGACATCTTCCTCCTGCAGGCTGAAAACATGACTTTTCTTCCCTTAAATCAAGTTGAGACAGGAAGGTGCTTTCTGGGTCTGAGCCTCTGTCACTCCTCTGCTGTGTGTAGCAATGGGGCTAGCAGGTTTGGTATGAGCTGTGACACTAAGAAGACCTATCCTTGCTCAAACACTTGCATGTTTTCCTAACTGAGCAGCAGAGAGAAGACAAAGAGTGTAAGGTCTGACTTCAGGGAGGTGGGAACCTCTGTGTAATATTTGTAGCTTGACTAATGCCATCCATGCTTTTAATTTTGTAATTTATGGATACCATGTAATTTATTAAAATCTGCAAAAAGCAGTCACTTAGAAGGGAGGAAATGAGGGATTTCAAATATTTTACATTGCCCATATATGCAGGTTTTCTTTCCTCAAATCAATGCATTTCTTCACAGTGCAAACACTTTCATGTTAACCCAAAATTAATATGATTCTGTCAATAGCAAGGCTGAGAAGGAATGCAGATGTACCTTCATGGGAGGCAATTGCTTCTAGGAACAAATTGGTCATTATGACAGGATTTATCTCATCTAACTTCAACTGTATGAAACTTGAGTATCTAGTAAGTGTACCCAACAGACTGTTTTTCTTCTGCTGTGCTGACTGATTCTAAGTCAGATTTCCCTTGCTTATGGCCCTGCAGTGCACTGGACCTTACCCTGTCCCACCTACAGCACCACTGCTGATAAATCAAAGTCCTCTTGGCTCCCTTTGTAGCTGGAGGAAAGCATACACACTTTAGGAGTGCTTGCCCCGTTGCAAGAGAGACAACTGAGTAGGTCAGACCCTTTGAGGTGCGTGGTTCTCCTTCTAACATTAGAGGAAACCTAGAGAAATTGCAAGAAAGATTGATTCACTTTTAGATAGCTACCTATGGCTGGGAGGAATCACTCTGTTCATCCAGTGTCGCAGGTCCGATAGGGGAGAGGGGACAGGACACGAGGACTGGTGCAAGCAGACTTCTTTATTCAGGCGTCTGTCTGATTCTTAAAACCTCCCGCCAGGGGAAG
>NW_020886511.1:0-6099 GCF_003945725.1 Corapipo altera
GCAGGAGAAGGGCTGCTGCTCCCTGGCAGTGCTGCTCTGCTGGGACTCTTTTCTGGCCCAGCTCTGCACAGAGGCTCCGAGCCTGCAGCTGCAGAGAAGTCAGAGAGGAAAGATGTGAGGCAAACAAGCCAATGCAGAGTTCTTTATTTAGCTTAAGCACACAGCAAGTACAATTCCAAATTTATACAGCTTCTAGGCTAGACTAGAAAGACAAACACTGAATTAGAAATGGTCTTTATATATATATAAATATATTTACATTTTTTATATCTATCTATCTATCTATCTATCTATCTTTATATGTGTGTAAAGATTTTTTGGTGTGAAGAAATTCTCACAAAAATAGCAACCCTACCAGGAGGGAAAAAATAGAGAAGATATGGTGGGCCTTTCCTGAAGTCCATAACAGGATTGGCCTTTAATGAGGTACATAACATGCAGAAGAAGGAGAGTTTATTGCTTCTGAAAAACACCCATTTGTCAGTTTCCTCATGGCATCCTTGAGCTCCTGGTTCCTGAGGCTGTAGATGAGGGGGTTCAGTGTCGGAGGAACCACTGAGTACAAGAGTGACACAATAAGATGCAGGGATGGGGAGGAGATGGAGCAGGGCTTCAGGTAGGCAAAGAATAAGGTACTGATAAACAGGGAGACCACGGCCAGGTGAGGGAGGCACGTGGAAAAGGCTTTGTGCCATCCCTGCTGAGAGGGAATCCTCAGCACAGCCCTGAAGATCTGCGCATAGGAGAAAACAATGAAAATGAAACAACCAAATATTAAACAGACACTAACCACAATGAACCCAAGTTCCCTGAGGTAGCCTGAGTGTGAGCAGGAGAGCTTGAGGATGTGTGGGATTTCACAGAAGAACTGACCCAGGGCATTGCCCTGGCACAGGGGCAGGGAAAATGTATTGGCTGTGTGCAGCAGAGCATTGAGAAAGCCAGTGGTCCAGGCAGCTGCTGCCATGTGGGCACAAGTTCTGCTGCCCAGGAGGGTCCCGTAGTGCAGGGGTTTGCAGATGGCAACGTAGCGGTCGTAGCACATGATGGTGAGGAGGGAAAACGCTGCTCTAAGAAAGATTATGTAGACAAAAACCTGTGCACCACATCCTGTGTAGGTGATGGTTCTGGTGTCTGTCCTAGTTAGAACAGCTGGGAGTGATTCGTCACTGGATGGGTGTAGCCCAAAACTTTGTATTCTATAGCCTTCCATGGCATTTCCCAGAAACTGTTATCAGTAGAGGCCTGCAAAATAGGAAGATGTTCCTGTCCTCATACCCTTTTATGGGATTCCCCGCTCTGAGGGAAGGACTGAGCATCCTCATACCGTTTTATGGAATTCCCCGCTCTGAGGGAAGGACTGAGCATTCCTGCCTGAACTGGAGAATATATAAACTTGGAGTTTCAGAACCTTTTCACCACTCGTGGGATCCAGAGGAGGACTGCAGGCCACCGCTCTCAACCAGACTGCAGGCCACTGCTCTTGACCAGACTGCAGACCACCACTCTCGACTGGACTGCAACCACCACTTTTCAACCAGACTGCAACCACCACTCTTGACCAGACTGCAACAGCACTCTCACCAACAGGTTTTTCCCTCTCCTTTTACTTTGGACTCAGGGGGGCCCAAAGAACACCACTCTGTTCATGCCCCAGGGTGCTGGGTTATATATTTGGGTTTTGTGGGTTAAAACCAATTGTTTGTCTGTATAATTGTCCTTATTGTGTTATTTTATTAAATTGTTATTCTGACTTATAATCTCTCTTTTGAGTTGAGTTCATTTCCCCTGCTGGTTTACCTTTAAACCAGCACAAGCAGACACCACAGTCTCTCCATCCCTGAAGCTCTGCCACATGAGGCCCTGCTTTACTTCAGCTTCTGCTGCTTCTTCATTGGTTGCCCTCAAGTGCTGAATGTAGAGTTTAGAAACCCGTGCCTGTGGGGAGGAGAGGTTGAGCAGCTGCAACCCGAGGCTGGTGTCCCAGCAGAGTCTCTAAGGATGATACCAGTGGCACTGGCTGGGGACAGCTGAGTGTGGAAGGCGTGTCCAGCCTCAAGCAGGGCCGTTGAAGTCAGTCCGGATGTCAGGCTGCAGCTGAAGCTGCCAAGGGTTGCTGTGAGGCTGAGGAGTCACTGGAAAGCTGTGGTGGCCACTTGCCCTGAAGCCTTTTGCCAAAGCGGGTGCAATTGTGCCCACAGTCTGCCCATTTTTGGTGTCCTGGTGGGTGTGGGTGCCTGGGTGAGGAGGCCCAGGCGTTGTGGGTGCTGCTGTTCCTGGACAGCCTCTGGTGCTGTTGTCTGTGGGGCTCGGAGCCGCTTGGGCAGCAGCAAGTGCACAGGCCTACCCGAGGAACCCAGCGCCCTGCCCGTGGTGGCAGCAGCTCTGCGGGCCTGGAGCTCTGGTTCAGGGGGGTGTCGGCCACAGCCCCATGGCCTGGGCAACCACGGGGGCCCGGGTTGGCCGCCAGCCCTGCCTGTACCACTGCCCCTCGCAGGCAGCACCCTGCAGACGTGCCCCGGTAGGGCCCCTTGGCCTCCTTGTCCCCAACCAGGCCAGCCTGGCCCCCTTGGGGGTGCGTCCACCCTGCTGCTGTGGCCCGGCCTCCAGGGCTTCTGCCACAGGGCTGGGAGATGCCTCGGGAAAGCACCAGAGCAGTCGACTGGCAGGGAAGGAGGTGGCTGCCTGGGGGCTGCTTATGACCTCTGCCCCCCAAGTCCTGGGGTTTTCCCTTCACCCTGCCCCTCGGGGCCTGCACCCAGTCTGTCCCCTCGCAGCCTTCTGCCACCCACCCCCTCACAGATTCCACTCAAGGCTTCCCACTCCCTTGTCCCATCAGGGCCTCCACAGCACCTCACCCCTTCCTGGCCTCCCAGCGCCCCCTCCCCTGTGGGTCTCCCCCAGCCCCACCAACCTGCCCGGCAGCGGCGCAGCCCTGAAGGAGCTCCAGAGGAGCCGCTCCAGAGGCACTTGGGAGCCCGGAGCAATCCAACCAGCAACACACAGGCAGGACACAGATGCTGCTTCCTGACTGGGGGAGGGCTTGTGACCATCTCCAAGGACAAGGTCCTCAGGGTTCCCCACAGCTCCAACCTCTGCCCCTCCATCTTGCTGAAAACGTTGAGGCTCCAGCAGAACCACCAAAGGCCAAGGGGCTTCTGCCCACTTTTGCTGGCACGCTGCACAGCGGGGCAAGTGTTGCTGAGAACAAGGAACCCTTTTCCCCTCTTCCCCAAGGCCCTGTGCACACTGGGCACCAAAAAAACTCCTGGGCTTCTCTATGTGATAACATGGATGTAATATTCCCATGCTGGGCTCAAAGGAGGCGCTTGCAGGGAAGAGGCATCTTCCCCACAGGCTCAGGTGTCCCCAGGAGATGGAACTTCCCACATCAGTTCTCCACAGAGCGTCAGCAGCACAGGCAGACACTGCCCTGCGGAAAAGGCCGGGCCTGCCACGCCCTGCACAGCCAGTCTTGGAGCTGCTGGAATCTGGAGTAGGGAACCGTCTGTACAGCTCTCAGCACATAGCAGTGTTGAATTGCCAGGCCTGCCATCTGTCATCTGTCACGCCTCTACGGGCTGGAAGAGGTAGGAATGGAGACTACCAGAATGGGAAGAATGGAGTTCTCCGTACAGTTCTGATGATTTGGAGCGTTTCACGTGCCAGGTTTAAGACGGCAGGGTTGTCATCAGTCATGCCTTGAAGGGCTGGAAGAGAAAGGAAAAGAGCCAAGGTGAGAGACCAGGGGTGTGGAGACGCGAGGAACCCCTCCTACCAGGGCCATCCCAGCCAGCTCTTACCATGGCCAGGAGGGAGCAGGGTCCAAGGGGATGAGCTGGAAAGTGCCCTCACTCACCTTGGCAGATGAGCTGCAGTTCTGGCTGCTCCTGCTTCATGGACCTGGCGGCGATCCCTGGGAACACAGAACCTGTCAGGCCCCAGAGGCACAGGTCCCCCACAGCGGCACTGCCAGCCCGGCCACACGGCCTCCTGGCCTGGCAGGGCTGAGCCCGGGGCCTTCCCGCATGGGGACGCCCCAGGGCTGGGCTGGCACAGGGCGGCAGCAGGCGTCAGGCCACTCGGGGCTCCACATGCCCTGGGCCGCATCCTGCTGCCGCTGCAGCAGCCGGGGCTGGGGCCGAGCCGCAGCGGGGTGGGGAGGGACCCTGGCCTTGTGGTTCACCCAGAAACTTGATGGCCAGCTTTCGCAGGGGCTCCTCTGGGCTCTCCAGGTACGGCAGGGCCTGGCGCACGTACTGGCCCACTCGGTTCCTGTCCTTTTCCAGCTGCAAAGAGCACCAGGGTACAGAGGGGAGGCTGGGTTCAGGCTCTGCCCCTTGGCCGGGCGCTCCCTGCCCCCAGCACGGGGTTCCCCTGCCTGCAGAGCCCTGAGGCCCGTCCAGCAGCCACTGGGACCAGGTTTGGGGGGAGCAGAGGGCTGGGTGCTCCCGGGGAGCCAGGGGCTGGGGCTTTGGGGCCGTCCTTACCAGGCACTCGGGAAACCTCCACGGCTGCTCCATGGTCACCAAGTGCTCAAGATCCCTCCACTTCAGGAACCTGGTTGCACCAAACAGTGCTCTCCGAGAGGCCTGCACAGCAACAGAGAGCGGACCATGGCACCGCAGCCCAGGGCACAGCACCCGCATCCCTGCGCCAAGGCCAGGAGGAGGCTGCAGGTGACCATGGGCCAGGGCAGGAGGCACAACAGCCTCCTGCCATGGGGACACCAGAGCCCACGAGTCCTCACCTCTGCCACACGCTGGTTCTCATCGTACCAGTTGAAGTAGAATGGCACCAGCCTCAGGTACACGTGTGACTTTAGGCTCTTGCTCCTCTCTGTCACTTCCAGCACCTCCCGGAAGAGGAGCATGGAGAGTTGCTGCAACTGGTTGCGCTCCTGGTGCAAAGGAAGAGCAAAAGACCTCAGCACTGGCTTCTCCAGGCCCACCGGGGCACAGGCCTGAAAAGGCACTGGGCCCAAAGTTTCCTGGCAGCACTCAGTGCCCACGATGAGGGGCACAGAGCCTTACGTTGTCAAAAAGTGGTTGCAGCGCCTCAAGCAACTTCAGGGCAGTTGGGTTGGATATTTGGATGATTTTAAAGTGGAGCACATTGATGACCACAGAGAGAGTCATCTGAACCGCGTCTGTGTCTGCATCCTGCAGTAGCTCCAGGAGGCTTTCATTCAGGCTCCAGATGCTCTTAGCCTGTGTGGAACACAATGCTGGGGTGCAGCCCCACGCTGTTGCCGCGGGGCCCAGAGGCCAAAGGTGCGTCCCAAAGGAGTCGGGCAGCTGAACGGGGAGGAGGAGAGCTGGGAGCAGCTGCCACAGTTGCCAAAGGCCACCCAAGGCCAAGCTACTGCCTTGCACAGCCCCACGCTGCCGACCCGGCTTCAGCCCCTGCCCCCTGCTCACCATTGCGGGAGCCTTGCTGATCACCAGTAGGCCTCGAAGCGCCAGGAGACCCCTCTCCGGGCAATGGCTGCGCAGGCGCCTTGAAATTATCTGCAGGACGCTGGACCCACATTGTCTGGGGTTCAGGCAGTGCAGGACCTGAAAGGCAGAGAGCAGTGACGGGGGGCCCGGTCAGCAGGAGCCCGGACCCGCCCGGGGCTGGGCCCAGGCAGCAGCACAGGGTGCAGGCACCGTCCCGGGCGGCTGCGGCTGTGAGAGGGCAGAGAGGGGGAGGCAGCTGGGCCAGGCAGCGCTCGCCGTCAGGCTCACCTCCACCAGGAATGCCAGGGCAGGCAGTTCCCACAGGGGTTCTTCCCTGCTGAGCCCCTGCAAGGGGGAATAAAGGTGCCACAGACCCTGAGCTAGGTGGGCAAAGCTCTCCTGGGACTGACTCACACAGGTCTGGTCTTTGGCCACCAGCCCGGGAGGGGACATGGGCGTTTTGGGAGGTGGCTCCTCCTGTGCAGCCGCCCCTCTCCGCCTTTTCCACTCTGCTCAGCCATCCCTGGCTGCCAAGGCCCTCTGGCCCAGGAACACGGGCACTGTGTGGGGTGGCCTGTGCACAGAGCAGAAATGATGGGAGCAGTGGGGAGAAAGGGTTCTCACCTGGCCAGCAGACCCACTGCATAGTGGTGGCTGT
>NW_020886512.1:0-6098 GCF_003945725.1 Corapipo altera
CTTGATTCCATGAGATTCCACAATGTCCCGTTGGTTCCCTTTGGTTCCAAAAGGTTCTGGGATGTCACACTGGCCCCTTCATTCCCTGATGTTCCACAAAGTCCCGGGGTCCTTTTGATTCCATGAGGTTCCGCAGCGTCCCATGTTCCCTTTGGTTCCAGGAGGCCCCAGTGTATTCCAATGGCCCCTGGATTCCAGGAGATTCCACAGTGTCCTGGGGTTCCCTTGTCTCCCTGACTTTTGGCAGTGTCCAGGGTCCCTTTGTTCCCAGGAGGTTCCTTTGTTTCCATCAGGCCCTGCCACGTCCCAGACTCCCTTTGGTTCCATGAGGTGCTGCAGGGTCACAATGTCCCCTTTATTCCAGGAGGTTCCACCATGTCCCAGGGTTCCTTTGGTTCCATGGGGTTCCACAGTGCCAAAACTCCCTGGTTCTTATCCTTCCAACATTTGTGGGCCCATTCTATCCCTGCCTGGGATGGAGCACCATTGTGTTTGTGCAGGAATGGATCCATGGCCATCCTGCCACTGCCCCAATTGAATGCTGCAGAAACGTCACTGCAGGCCCGACCCTGGATGCAGGAACAGTCTGGGAACTCCAGGCCTGCTGACATTCAGCAGAGCCAGTCGGAGTCACAAAGAACACAAGTGATTGCCTGTTGAAGGGACTGAAAACATGCAAGTGTCAGCAAGAGGAGGCTGGTCTGTGTCCTTGGTGGCACCAACAGAGCAGGAAGGTGGCCCAGGACAGTTGTCCCCCCTCAGCCTCTCTCCCCAACCATTGCCAGCACTGGTTGCTCAGCCCAGAGTTAGGGGTGAGTTTTGCTGTGCCCCCCTCCATCCTCCTGCTGGGCTCAGGGCCTGTGCCAGGGCCATGGCCAGCCCTGCCCGGCCTCTCTGCTGGCCCAGAGCCCGGCAGAGCCTGGAGCAGGGCTGTCTGTGAGGCCCCACAGGGGACACGGCCTGTCCAGGAGCTTGGAGAGGGGCTGAACAGGAAGGTCCTGGGGGCCCAAGGCCAAGGACTGCCCTGGGCATCCCGTCAGAGGGGCCCTTCCCCACCCTGAGTGCTCCTGTGCTGGGCTGGGCCTGCCCAGGGGGCTGTGGGACCAGCTGGGAGGCAGCGGGGCACAAAGGGGCCACGGAGCCGCTGCCAGGGGGGGACAGCAAGGCCAGGGACAGACAAGGGATTGCTGGGCATGGCCTGGGCTGTGCAGGGGGATTGTGGGAAAGGCAAAGCTCCCCTGGAGTTGGGGGCTGCAGGAAAAGCCCAGAGCCCAAAGAGCCTCAAAGGCTGTGTTGGACACCAAGGCTGCAGGAGGGAAATGCAGGGCTGCTGTGCAGTGGGGAGGGGGTTGAATTCCAGCAGACACTGATGTGGTGCTCAGGGACTCCATGGCTTCTCTGCCTCAGTCTTTCCTGGAAAGGTCTCTCAGGCCTCTGGGCTCAGGGAAGGGCTTCAGGGAGGAGGAGAGCACGTCTGGGCAGGAACCTGCTGAAATCCCCGAGGGACAAATGGCAGTGTCTGCCCCTGCAGGGGCCTCAGCCTGGCCATGGCACAGGCTGGAGCTGCCTGGCTGGGAGCAGCCCTGTCAGAAGCTGTGGGTGGGCAGGGAACTGGGCAGGAGGCAGCCGTGTGCCCTGGCAGCAAGGGAGGCCAGGAGCACCCTGGGCTGTGGCACCAGGACATCAAGGACGGGCATTCTCCAGGTCACTGTGGCTGAGGAAAGCTGAGGAAAGAGCTGAGATTTTTATAAATTGTATCATGTTTAAATTTTGTTTGTGGGCAATGAAGAGAAACTTTCTGTGGCTCTAAGTCTCACCAGATCCAGATCTCCCAAAGAACACAAACCTGATGAGTTGGGGTTCCCACTCCAGTGGCACTTGGAGCTCCCTCCGTATCCAGAGCACAGAGCTCCCTTGTCCCACAGAGTCCTTGGAAATGGAGGCATTAAAGACACAGGACAGGTTTTGGGGACCAGTTGCAGGGCATGGTCAGGGCTTTGGGGTGGTTGTGAGCCCAGGGCAGGACCCGGCACTTGGCCTTGTTGAACCTCCTCCAAGTGGCCTGGGCCCATGGATCCAGCCTGTCCAGATCCCTCTGCAGAGCCTTCCTGCCCTCCAGCACATCAACACTCCCCCCAGCTTAGTGTCCCCTGGGAACTGCCTGAGGCTGCACTCGATGCCCTTGTGCAGATCCTTGAGAAAGAGATTGAAGTGCCCTGAGCCCAGTGCTGAGCCCTGGGAACACCCCTGGATGGAACTCCATTGCCCACCACTCCTTGGGCCTGGCCATCTACACAGATGTTTGCCCAGTGAACAGATGCTGCAGAATGTGTTTGATAAAGGTCCTGTAAGCCCAGAATATTGGGATGAGTGCAGATTTAGCTCTGCACAGTACAGCAATTCATTCACTTTCTCCCTTTTCCTCCCTCTGTGGATGGAGGGATCTTGTGACTTCAGTGTGTGACTCACTGTGTGCAAAGGGCAAATATGGACAGAATCCACGTTGGCTGGGTGTCTCTGTAGTTCTACATCTCCCCCTGACGTGGCAGAGCACACAAACTGCCCATCCCTGTGTCCCTTTCTCCACTGGCTGTTCTTTGGTTTGGCCCAGAAACCTCCCGAGGTCCCTTCCAGGATGAGTCCCAGTGCACTGCCCTCCACCGTGGGCCTTCCCTTCCTGATCCAGCATCTGTGGGGCAGCAGAGCTGGGTCAGTGCAGGGACAGGGCTGGCTCTGACAGGGGCCATGAAGCCACTGCCAGGAGGTGACAGCAAGGACAGTTTGCAAGGAACAAATTTAGATACGGGGACTTTGTTGGAATCAAGGGGGTCATTGTGACACCAGAGAAACTCAGGGAATCAATGAGCTGTTGTGACACTTCAGGGTCTCCTGGAACCAAAGGAACCCTGGGACAGTTTGGAATCTCATGGAGTCAAGGGCCTATTGAGACACTGCGAAGCTCATGGAAGCAGAGGAATTGTGGGAGAGCGTGGAACTTCATGGAATCAAAGGGCCATTGTGACACTGCAGGGCCTCATGGATCTGAAGGAAAGCTGGGAGACTGCAGAATCTCGTGGAATCAAGTGGCCCGTGTGACACGGGGGACCTCACGGAAGCAAAGAAACCCTGGGACATTTTGGAACTTCCTGGAATCACTGGGCCATTGGGACACTGGGGAACCTGATGGAATTGTGTGGCCATTGTGACATTGCAGGGCCTCATGGAATAAAATGAAACCTGGGACACTGGGAAACCACATGGGACCAAGGGGTGCTTGTGACCCTGCAGGTCCTCATGGAACCAAGGGAAAATGGGGACACTGAAAACTCATGGCATCAAGGGGCCATTTTGACCTGCAGGGCTTCCTAGAACCAAAGGAAGCCTGGGACGTTTGGGATCGTCCTGGAATCAAGGGGCCATCGGGACACTGCAGAAACTCCTGAAAGCAGAGGAACCCTGGGACTGTGCAGAACCTGACGGCAGAAAGGAGCCATTGGGACACTGCAAAACCTCATGGAATCAAGGGGCCACGGCTTCACATCTGGGTCTCATGGAATCAAAGGAAACCTGGGACACTGGGGAAACTCATGGAAGCAGGGAGATCCTGGGACACTGTGGAGCCTCACGGAATCAAGGGGCCATCGGGACACTGCAGGACCTTGTGGGGTCAAAGGAACCCTGGGCTGCTGCAGAACCTCACGGAGGTGGGAAGCTGCTGTGTGGGGCCCCCACGACGAGTGGCTGAGGCTGCTGAAGGAGAAGCCAATTTGCAGAAGTGGAAGCCGTGGTCAACGCCACTGAGCCCCCTTGCCATGGTCAGTTACCATGGCAACCCTCATACATTCCTGTTTCTACAGTCGGTTACCATGGCAACCATCACACATTCCCATTGCTATGGTCGGTTACCATGGCAACCATAAAACAGTCATGTTGCTACAGTCATTTACCATGGTAAACATCATACATTTCTGTTGCTATACTCAGTTACCATGGCAACCATCAGACATTCCGATTACTACAGTGTGGTGGTTTCACCCTAGGCCTTCCTGGAGACCAACTTGTAACCAGGAAGGAACTAGAAAAGTGATCACGGAAGTATTCCATGCTATTCCTTTACGTAACTGGAGGTATAAATAAAGCCAGTGGGAGGGATCGCGCCCTCTTCCTCTCCGGCGAGGTTCGAGAACGGTGGGTCCCTGTTTCGGTCGGGCTTATCTGGAGTCGAGGCCTACAGTGACTGCCGCTATCCGCCACGCGTGAGGGGAGAGCCTTGGGCTGCGTCAGGTCATCCTGCCTGTTCGAAGGGAAGTGGTGAGATTTCTGCTAGTTTGCCTTCGGCTGGCTGTTTGACTTGCTCGGTCCTTGCCCCTTTTTGTCTTTCTCCCTTTCCCTTCCAACCCCCCCCAGGTGTGTGGTATTCTCCTTTTGTGTATCTGTCTCATATGTAAAATATATATATATATATATATTTGCTATAGCTTTGGCTGCTTAGTTTTTTTTCCCTCTTTTCCCTCTCTGGGAGGCGGGTCCTTGTTGTCGAGTTTTGGGGGGACTTGGCGGGAAGCCAGCTCGAAACTTGTACACACAGCCAACCTCTCGACCCGGGTGGCAGGAGGGCCTACCCTGATAAGACCTAAAATCCCATCAGACAATGCCAACAGTGCCAGCTCTCATGCAAGCTGTCTGTGAGATCTGCCAGTTACCGGTGGCACCATGGGAATGGTTTGGGTGTTGAATGATGCTCAAACCAGCCTGGTTCACCCAACTCCAAACACACAGCCTGCTTTTGGAAGTTGGATGGGACAGAGAAGCTGCTCACTGGCCTGTCCATTTGTGAGGAGCAGTCAATCCCTTCCTACTAGAGAAGTCCAGTCCCCTTTCATCCAGGCAGGTTCTTCTAACACAGCCCTTCTTGGGGTAGATGTGTTGAGATTCCTGCCTTGGGTGGGGACACCCTCCAAGGACACTCCTCAAGGCTGAGCAAAAGAAATCTCCCCACGACCCTTGGTCTGGGTGAGTCACATCAGATCTGTACATAAGAATTATTTCTTTTGTTTAGCTTTAATAAAATTGTTTCAATAATTGCTTCAATACAGTGCACTATCCTATCTTATACTGTACTACTAGTAGTTTTAGCCTTTATACTGTGTAGTAAATAATTCTGATTAAGGTCTTTTGTCTGATCATTTGTAAGAATAAATGATTCATTTTTGCCAATCATTAAAATAAGTGGGACAAAAGTGGTTCAATCCCACTTCTGTAATTCCTTACATTTAATTTGTTGACAAAATCTGAGGCAAAGATTGGATCCCTTATTCTTTGAGGCTCCGCAGTGGGACAATGGCTCCTTGATTCCATGAAGTTGCACTGTTTCCCAGCATTCCTGGGCTCCATAAAGCCCTGCAGTGTCACAATGGCCCACTGATTACATCATTTTCCCCAGTACCACAATGGACCCTTGATTCCATGAGGTTGCACTGTTTCCCAGTATTCTTTGGTTCTATCAGGCTCTACAGTGTCACAATGGTTCACTGATTCCATCAGTTTCCCCAGGGTCAGAATGGCCCCTTGAGTCCATGAGATTACCCAGTGTCACAATGGTCCCTTTGACTCCAGAAGGCCTTGCAGAATCAGAATGGCCCCTGGATTCTGTGAGGTTCCACAAGGTCACAATTGACCCTTCATTCCACGAGATTCCACAATGTCCCATTGGTTCCCTTTGGTTCCAAAGGGTTCTGGGATGTCACACTGGCCCCTTGATTCCCTGACATTCCACAAAGTCCCAGGGTCCTTTTGATTCCATGAGGGTCCACAGTGTCCCATGTTCCCTTTGGTTCCTGGAGGCCCCAGTGTATTCCAATGGCCCCTGGATTCCAGGAGATTCCCCAGTGTCCTGGGGTTCCCTTGTCTCCCTGACTTTTGGCAGTGTCCAGGGTCCCTTTGTTCCCAGGAGGTTTCTTGTTTCCATCAGGCCCTGCCACGTCCCAGACTCCCTTTGGTTCCATGAGGTGCTGCAGGGTCACAATGTCCCCTTTATTCCAGGAGGTTCCGCCATGTCCCAGGGTTCCTTTGGTTCCATGGAATTCCACAGTGCCAAA
>NW_020886513.1:0-6090 GCF_003945725.1 Corapipo altera
CCTGTTTAATTTGTTCAAAGGCTTGTTGTTGTTCAGGGCCCCACTGGAAATCATTTTTCTTCCGTGTCACAAGGTAGAGAGGGCTTACAATCTGACTGTAGTCGGGGATATGCATCCTCCAAAAGCCCACGGCGCCTAGGAAAGTCTGTGTTTCCTTCTTGCTGGTTGGTGGGGACATGGCTGCTATTTTGTTAATCACCTCCATTGGAATTAGGCAGTGTCCATTTTGCCACTTCACTCCTAGGAACTGAATTTCCTGAGCAGGTCCCTTGACCTTACTCCGTTTAATGGCAAAACCAGCTCTTAAGAGAACCTGGATTATCTTCTCTCCTTTCTCGAAGACTTCCCCCGCTGTGTTCCCCCAAACAGTGATGTCATCAATGTACTGTAGATGTTCTGGAACCTCGCCCTTTTCCAGTGCAGTCTGGATCAGTCCATGGCAAATGCTGGGACTGTGTTTCCACCCCTGAGGCAGTCGATTCCAGGTGTTCTGCACACCTCTCCAAGTGAAAGCAAATTGTGGTCTGCACTCCGCTGCCAAAGGAAGGGAGAAAAAGGCATTTGCAATGTCACTGGTGGCATACCACTTGACTGCCTTGGACTCCAGTTCGTACTGGAGCTCCAGCATGTCCGGCACAGCAGCACTCAGGGGTGGTGTGACTTCATTGAGTCCACGGTAATCCACCGTCAGCCTCCACTCTCCGCTGGACTTACGCACTGGTCATATAGGGCTATTAAAGGGTGAGTGAGTCTTGCTGACCACCCCCTGGGTCTCCAGGTCACGGATCATCTTATGTATAGGAGTCACAGAGTCTCGGTCGGTGCGGTATTGCTGACGGTGCACTGTTACTGTGGCTATTGGTACCAATTGTTCTTCAACCTTCAGCAGTCCCACAGCGGAGGGGTCTTCTGAGAGACCAGGCAAGGTGTTCAACTGTCTAATTTCCTCTGTCTCCACAGTAGCTATGCCAAAAGCCCAACAAAGTCCTTTTGGGTCTTTGAAATACCCACTCCTCAGGTAATCTATGCCAAGGATGCACGGGGCCTCTGGGCCAGTCACGATGGGGTGTCTGTGCCATTCCTTCCTAGTCAGGCTCACTTCAGCTTCCAGTACAGTCAGCTGTTGGTATCCCCCTGTTACCTCAGAAATGGAGATGGATTCTGCCCCTAAGTATCTTGATGGCATTAAAGTACATTGTGCGTCGGTGTCCACTAAGGCCTTATATCTTTGGGACTCTGATGTGCCAGGCCACCAAATCCACACTGTCCAATAGACTCGATTGTCCCTCTCCTCTACCTGGCTAGAGGCAGGGCACCCCTAGTCCTGGTCATGGTACTCATTGTGCTCTTCCTGTGAGTATGACCTGGAGGTCCCTTCAAGAGGATCAGACGTATCATCATTCCTGTACCGTCTGGAGTCTTGCCCACGAGAGACTGGAGCAGCATTTACCCTTGAAAAGTTCCTTGTGGCACTTGTTCCTCTTTTCAGTTCACGTACCCGGGCTGCTAAGGAAGAGGTGGGTTTCCCATCCCACTTCCTCATATCTTCTCCATGCTCAAGGAGGTAAAACCATAAATTGCCACGTGGAGTGTGCCCTCTCTCCATAGCTGGGGGACACTGACTCCTAATAGCAGAGACACTTGTTTGTCCTGGCGCGATATGGAAGATCCCTTCCTTAATTTCTTCTCTTAGCTTCTGGTGTCCCTCTTCAATCTTCTCTTCCAGGCTTCGGATATGTTCAGTCAGTTTGGTTTCCACAGATGAGACATGGGCTCGTGATGGGGCGGTGACAGTGTCTTCATAAATCCTGAGTTTACTAACCAGTGCGCCCACCTTGTCCTCTCCCTCCCTCCATTGCAGCGTTACTAAGTAGCGGGAATACATTTCTGGCCCAAGTCGTGCAAACTTCAACCACATCTGGGATGTGCACTGTACACCATCTGGACTTTTAGGGAATCTTTCATCCTCTGAAAAGATTATTTCTAGTACAGTTAATTCTCTTAAGCACCGGATACCTTGTTCCATCGTGTTCCACTGTCCTTGCTGTACGTGGAGGTCCTCCTTACAAAGGTATCTCTCCCTCACACTGGACAACAGTCGCCACCAGAGGTTGAGAGTTTCCTACCTCCTTCCAATCCCCTGATCGATGACTACATCTCGAGACAGGGATCCCAGCTGTCTGGCTTCACTCCCATCTAGAATTGTGTCGTTAGCTGCGGCATCCCAGATTCGGAGCAACCAGGTCAGAATGGACTCATTCGCCTGTTGTGTGAACTCTCTCCGGAGTTCACGTAGTTCACCCAGGGATAGGGACCAAGTGATTATTTCTGGCTCTGTCTCCTCCGGTGGATGTGAAGGTCCTGCCTCTTCATCATCATTTGCTATACGGACTGATTTAGTCTTTGATTTCATTTTCTGGACAGGGGCGACTGCTATTGGCTTCGGTTGTTCTTCTGACTCCTTGATGGTTTGTGTGGACACGGTGCCGGTTGGTTTATTTCTTTCTCCCTCTGACTCAGCTGTGGTTTGGGTGGACGTGGTGCCTGTGGATTTGCTCCTTCTCTCCTCCCCCTGATAGTGCTGTACCATGTCAAGTAGTGTCCGGTAGGCAGTGGCCAGGGCCCAGCAGGTTACTGTGAGCTGGCCATCTCTGGAGCTGCCAGAGCATTTCCCCTTCACCAGTCTTATCATGCTAACTGGATCCTGCAGTTGTTCAGGGGTGAATTTCCAGATCATTGGAGGAGAAAACTTCTCCAAATACTGGCCGATGTCCTCCCACTTCCCGTGCCACTCAGCATTATCTGCTCCCAGGGCAGGCGTCCAAACAACCTCCCTAGAAGGCCCTGTTCTGACCCTAAACATGGTGTACACAGTACAGAGCAGACATAGCAACACTAACAATAACATTATGCTATCCTTAACATCAAAAGGGAACTCAATATTTTCAAAAACTGTTGTAGCAGGTCTGAAGGGGAAGAAGGAGGTGAGAGGTTGGAAACAACCATTCCCCCCTGTTTCCCCAAAGGGCTGGGTGCGATTTTTAATGAGACTCCAGAGGTAACAACCCAAACCAGGACAGGCAAACAGGACTGAATAGACATTTACAATGAAACTCCTTGCTTCTGATGTTATGATAACATAAATATAGTATACTAATAAAGCAATTTGGATCCCTCTCCCTGGTTTTAAAAAGAGCATCAAAACAGGCAAATAATTCCCCATCTGTGGAAATATGAACATGCTCAGATACAACATCCATGTGAATGCATGAAACAACATGGTGATCAGGGAGTTTCTGTATTCAAACAGACAAATGCTTAAAATGAAATTGTGATTCTGACTTCTCTCTCTCTGCCCCACGTTGGGCGCCAAAAATGTGCTGGTTTAAAAGTTAACCAGCAGGGGAAATGAACTCAACTCAAAAGAGAGATTGCAAGTCAGAATAACAATTTAATAAAATAATACAATAAACACAACTACACAGACAAGCAATTGGTATCAACCCACAAAACCCAAATGTACAACCTGGCACCCCAGGGCACAAACAAAACAGTGTTCCCTGGGCCCCCCCTGAGTCCAAAGCAAAGGGAGAGGGGAAAAACCTGCTGGTGGGAGAGCTGCTGCAGTCCAGCTAAAAGTGGTGATTGTAGTCCAGCCGAGAGTGGTGGTGAGCTGCAGTCCTCCTCTGGATCCCACGAGTGGAGAGAGTGCAAGGTTCTGAAACTCCAGGTTTATATATTCTCCAGCTCAGGCAGCAATGCTTAGCCCCTCCCCCAGAGTGGGGAATTCCATAAAAGGATGTTCAGTCCTTCCCTCAGAGTGGGGAATTCCATAAAAGGGTGTGAGGGTGCTCAGTCAGGGAATTCCACAAAAGGGCATGAGGACAGGAGCATGGGGGGGGGGGCACCTCGCAGGCCTCTACTGACAACAGTTTCTGGGAAATGGCATGGAGGGCTATAGAATACACAGTTTTGGGCTACACCCATCCAATGATGAATCGGTCCCAACTGTCCTAACTAGGACATTATCCACCCCTTATTCTATGCCATCCATGTCATGCCCAAATTAACCCCCTTAGAAACTATGTCTCCTTAAAACTATATACACTTATATATATATATATATAACAATGAAACATTACAGACCATTCTCACTCAAAATTAGGTCCCCTTGTGGTACACAACGTGTCTCCCCATCTTTTTGCATTACCCACCAGGTGAAACCAGGTCCTTGAACAAAAACAATCCCTCAGATGGGTTTGCCTTTGCTTGAGGTGGGACTAATCCAAACAGTCTTCCCTAACATTCCTCTCATATGCACCACGGGGACTTTATCTCCATCTACAGTATGCAAAGGTTCTGATTGGGCAGGGCCAGCTCGATTGATGGAGCCTCGGGTGTTGACCAACCAGGTGGCCTTTGCTAAATGCAGCTCCCAGTGTTTGAGAGTCTCCCCACACAGTGCCTTCAGGGTGGTTTTCAGCAGTCCGTTGCACCGCTCAACTTTTCCAGCTGCTGGTGCATGGTAGGGGATATGATACACCCACTCAATGCCTTGCTCTTTGACCCAGGTGTCTACGAGACCATTCTTGAAATGGGTCCCATTATCAGACTCAATTCTCTCCGGGGTGCCGTGTCGCCACAGGACTTGTTTTTCGAGGCCCAGGATGGTATTCCGGGCAGTGGCATGAGGCACGGGGTATGTCTCCAGCCATCCAGTACTTCCTTCTACCATGGTCAGTACGAAGCACTTGCCTTGGCGGGTTCTGGGGAGCGTGATGTAGTCAACTTGCCAGGCTTCCCCATACCTGTACTTCGACCACCGTCCACCATACCATAGAGGCTTCACCCACTTGGCCTGCTTGATGGCAGCACATGTCTCACAGTCATGGATGACCTGTGAGACAATGTCCTTGGTTAAGTCCACCCCTCGGTCACGAACCCATCTGTATGTTGCATCTCTCCCCTGGTGACCGGAGGCGTCATGGGCCCATCGAGCCAGAAATAATTCTCCTTTATGCTGCCAATCCAGATCTACCTGAGAGACTTTAATCCTGGCAGCTCGGTCCGCCTGCTCGTTGTTACGATGCTCCTCATTAGCCCGTTTCTTGCATACATGAGCATCTACATGACCGACTTTCACACTCAGCTTCTCTACCCGGCCAGCGATGTCCTGCCACATCTCTGCCGCCCAGATGGGTTTCCCTTGGCTCTGCCAGTTGACCTTTTTCCATCGCTCCAGCCATCCCCACAGAGCATTGGTCACCATCCATGAGTCAGTGTACAGATAGAGTCTTGGTCACTTCTCTCGTTCAGCTATCTCCAAAGCCAACTGAATGGTTTTAAGCTCTGCAAACTGACTTGACCCGCCTTGTCCTTCGGTCGCTTCTGCAACTTGCCATGTGGGACTCCATACGGCTGCCTTCCATTTTCGGTTTGTCCCTACAATGCGACAGGAGTCATCCGTGAAGAGTGCATATCGCCTTTCATCTGCTGGTAGTTGGTCATATGGTGGGGCCTCCTCAGCCTGTGTCACCTGTTCCTCTTCTTCAGAGGATCGTCCGAAACTCTCACCTTCGGGCCAATTGGTGATAATTTCCAGGATCCCAGGGCGATTAGGATTCCCTATCCGGGTTTGCTGTGTGATCAGAGGGATCCACTTACTCCATGTGGCATCGGTGGCATGATGTGTAGAAGGAACTCTTGCCTTGAACATCCAACCCAGCACTGGTAGTCGGGGTGCCAGGAGGAGCTGCGCTTCGGTGCCAATCACTTCTGAGGCAGCTCAAACTCCTTCATAAGCAGCCAGGATCTCTTTCTCAGTTGGTGTATAACTGACTTCAGATCCTTTGTATCCCCGACTCCAGAATCCCAGCGGTCGTCCTCGGGTCTCCCCAGGCACCTTCTGCCAGAGGTTCCAGGAAAGGCCATTCTTCCCGGTTGCAGTGTAGAGCACGTTCTTCACGTCCTGTCCTGTCCTTACTGGTCCAAGGACTACAGCATGGGCAATCTCCTGTTTAATTTGTTCAAAGGCTTGTTGTTGTTCAGGGCCCCACTGGAAATCATTTTTCTTCCGTGTCACAAGGTAGA
>NW_020886514.1:0-6088 GCF_003945725.1 Corapipo altera
ACTCACCTTAATCGGTTCCGAGGAGGAGCCAAGCCTGGGCAGCAAATATCCAAACTGGAAAAACTTTAAAAGAATGGATTGCTAGTATAGTTTGAATAATACTGTCAAATTACCAGACAATACTATATTATATTTCTACTGTCTCTCATGGAAGTTGATATTGTTTGCATATGCTTTATGCCAGGAGTTTTACAGCAAGTGGCAAGAATTGTTTAAAATCTCTCTCTCTCTCCTCTCTGACTGCTGCAACATATAAAAGAAATCTTTTAATTCACAACTCCACACAAGATTATAAATAACAATGCATGAAGTGCTGAGCCTCACAGAAAAAGAGCCCTGTGTTAGAAAGCAAGACAGTGACTAGTTAGCAAAGCTGTAAATGAAAGGCTGATGTTTTTTGGACCTCCCCCTCCTTTTCCCCCCATAGGCCCTAGCTCGCATCATGCCCACAATCTTTCGATAGACTGCTAACTTCATAGCATGATGGTTTCTGTTGTTTGAATGCTTTATCTAACTTGTGCATTCCTTTACTGCATGCCTTAGTTGAGTGACTTTTGATCATGTCCTGGATATTTTTCTTTATGCTCTTAATGCTCTTGGGTTCTTCACAGCTCACAGGCTTTGACCATTTAACACAAGCAGTGACAGTGACTGCTGCCAGATTGTATTGCACTACCTGCTTTGTCCTACATGATTCTCTACAGCCTTTTATTAGTAATTGACAGTCAACCACTTTGTACTATAAAACCTAAATTCCTCTCATACGGTCAAGTTACAAAAATTCTGAAATTTGAAATTCTTTTGCAAAAATTGTTTAATAGTCTAGGCTCTACTTTGCAGAAATTCTACAGGTTCATTCTGTACTCTGGACCTGTGAGATTGAGCACTCCTATTCATCTGTTCCAACTTGGAAACTAAGTCTACGTTCAAAAGTAGGATGCTGACCCCCTGTATGCTGACTGCAAAGAGATTATGATTACCTGCAACCACGGCATGGCATGCAAGTGACCCTGGCTGACCCAGTGAAGCAGGAACAGCTAGAGCCTATTCCAATCTCTTCACTAAAGATGGATATGGTTACAAAGATATTATTGTCTACCCTTTTACTATTAGTCCTTTGTTGTGGATATTTTATGTTGTTTTCCTTGTTTTTCATCAATATGCTGCTTAACTTGTTCAACAATGGCATGGTCCAACCACAGACCATGCGGTGGGAATGTCATCATGGCTGGGTTTCGCGAATGAACATTTGAGAAGGCTTTATCTACATTTGTTACAGACACGTTGGTGACTTATGAGGCCAATACTTGACAGACATATCCGATTGCAGAAGGCAAAACAGAAAGACTCCTTAGATGGTGTATTCCGCAAGACACGATTTTTTCTGTGTTGCCTTTTCTCCTCAAGGGTGATCCTGCGTGTGTTCTCAAAGGCATCAGCAGAGTTGTAGATGGTGTGTCTCCAGGCCTCCCGATTTGAGGCCAGAATAGACCAGTTATGGTGATCAATATGGCCAAGGCTGAGATGTTGTTTCAGGGAGTCCTTGAATCTTTTCTTCGGGGATCCTCTCTTGCGGCAGCCAGTGGCAAGTTCACCATAAAGCAAGATCTTAGGGAGGCGGTGGTCCTTCATCCTGGAGACGTGCCCTGCCCATCGCAGCTGTGTTCTCATCAGCATGGTCTCTACACTTGTGACTGCCGTTTGCTCAAGAACAGATGTATTGGTCACATAATCTGACCAGTGGATGTTTAAGATTGTATGGAGGCAGCGTTGATGGAAGCGTTCTAGGAGACGCAGGTGGTGGCGGTAGATGACCCATGATTCGGAACCATACAAGAGAGCAGACAGCACTATGGCTCTGTAAACACTGATCTTGGGACTTTTCTTCAAGTGTTTATTACGCCATACTCTTTTGTGGAGTTTTCCAAAAGCACTGTATGCCTTTGCCAACCTGTTGTCTATCTCCCCGTCAATCTTACAATCCGAGGAGATGAGGCTGCCTAGGTAATTAAACTGCTGGACTGATTTGAGCTCTGATTGTCCAATGGTGATGTGGGGGTGATGGAAGACTTCCTGAGGTGCAGGTTGATGGAGAACCTCTGTCTTCTTTAAGCTGACTTCCAGCCCAAAGAGCTCAGCAGTATCTGCAAAGCAGGTTGTTAAACGCTGCAGAGCTGCTTCTGTGTGGGCGACAAGGGCAGCGTCATCAGCATAAAGAAGCTCCTGGACAAGATGGTTTAAGGTCTTGGTGTGGGCCTTCAGACGCCTTAGATTGAATAGGCTTCCATCAGTATGATATCGAATGTAGATACCGTCCTGATCATCAAAGTCTGCTGTGGCCCTTTGGAGCATCCTGCTAAAAAAGAATAAGGTAGGAGCGAGAACGCAGCCTTGTTTCACACCATTCTTAATTAAAAAGGGCTCAGAAAGTGTGTTGCCATACCTGGCTTGGTTGTGTTGATCCTCATGGAGTGAGATGATCATTTTAAGGAACTTGGGGGGACAACCTAAACATTCCAAAATCTGCCACAGACCTTTTCTGCTCACAGTATCAAAAGCCCTGGTGAGGTCAACAAAGGTTACATAAAGACCTTTGTTCTGTTCCCTACACTTCTCTTGCAGTTGTCTGAGAACAAATACCATGTCTGTGGTGCTCCTGTTGGCTCTGAAACCACACTGACTTTCAGGTAGGATCCCTTCTGCTATAGTGGGTATTAGTCTGTTCAAGAGTATTCTTGCCAGGATTTTGCCAGCAACGGAGAGCAGAGTAATACCACGGTAGTTTGAGCAGTCAGATTTAATACCTTTCTTCTTATACATCGTGATGATGACTGCATCTCGAAGGTCTGATGGTAGTTCACTGAGTTCCCAACAGTGCACCACAAACTCGTGAAATTTGGTCTGGAGTGCAAGGCCCCCATGTTTCCAGACTTCGGGTGGAATTCCATCAACCCCCGCTGCCTTGCCAATGTTTACCTGCTGTATGGCCTTGAGGGTTTCTCCTAAAGTGGGGGCAGTATCCAATTCATACTTTACTGTTGTGTGATGGACTGAATTGCTGAGTCTTGGACCACACGGTTGGTACTGAAAAGAGTCTGTAAGTGTTCAGACCAACGATTCAGAATGGAGGTTTTATCTGTTAGAAGTGTTTGGCCATCAGTGCTGAGTAGAGGGCTTTGTACCTGGTATGTAGGCTCGTATGCTGTTTTCAAGGCCTCATAGAAACCTTTGTGATCACCCGTATCTGCGCATAATTGAGTTTTTTCAGCTAGATCGATCCACCACTTGTTCTGGATGTCACGGAGTTTCTGTTGGAGCCTGCTGCATGTGAGACGAAAGGTTGTTTTTCTTGCGTGACAAGATGGCAGTGCAAGGTGTGCTTGGTGGGCGGTTCTCTTCTTCCTCAACAAGTTCTGGATTTCTTGATTGTTTTCGTCAAACCAGTCCTTGTTCTTCTTGAGGGAGAACCTTAAGGATTCTTTGGAGGATTGCAGGATGCTGGTTTTAATACGCTGCCAGATTGTTTCAGGAGAGGAATCTGCAGAATCTGTGGAATGGTTTTCAAGCCTAGTTGGAAGGTTTGCCTGGAATCTCTCTCTTACTGTGGCTGATTGGAGATTGTTAACTTGGAGTCTTCTCCTTGGGATGTTGCCCATTTTAGGTTTGAATCTAAGATTGAAGCTGAGTTTGCAGCGCACAAGCCGATGGTCTGTTTGGCATTCTGCACTGGGCATCACGCGGGTATGGAGGACATCGCGGACATCTCTCCGTTGCACCAGGACATAATCGATGAGGTGCCAATGCTTAGATCTGGGGTGCATCCAGGTTGTCTTCAGACTATCTTTCTGCTGAAAGATAGTATTAGTGATGGTGAGCTGTTGTTCTGCACAGAATTCTAGCAGGAGTTGACCATTATCGTTGCAGTTTCCAACACCATGCTTGCCTAATATTCCTTTCCAGGCATCAAAATTCTTACCTACTCTGGCATTGAAATCACCAAGGATAACGATCTTATCATCTGCAGGCACCTTTTGGGTAAGGTGGCGCAGGTCAGCGTAAAATTTATCCTTTTCGGTAGGGTCAGCTTGGAGAGTTGGGGCATATATACTAAACAGGACAACGTGTTGGTTGTTGTGGAGTGGAAGGCATAGGGAGATAATGCGGTCAGAGTGACCTGTCGGCAGATTTTCGAGTTTGGGAAGAATAGAGTTTTTGATCATGAAGCCGACACCCGAGAGATGTTTTTCGGTTCTGGGTTTGCCTGACCAAAAGAGTGTGTAAAAGGCATCATGTTCTCTGAGGCTTCCTTCCTCGTGAAGGCGAACTTCACTGAGAGCAGCAACGTTGATGTTGAGACGAGCCAGTTCATGGGCAATTAGGGCAGAATGCTGCTCAGGACATCCACTATCCGCAGAATCAAGCATGGTTCTGATGTTCCAACATGCTAGAGTTAATTTAGGTACACCTTTGGAGGCAGGTGCATGCCTTTGTCTTTTGATCTTTGTGCGACCGCATTGGAAGAAGATGCCTGTTGGTCTGCGGTTAACCAACCGGGTGAAAGTGGAGATGAGTTTTGTTTAGGCCACCTTTTCTAGGCCCCTCTCTGAGTGGAGCAAGCAGTGCTGTCCTTGAAAAGGCTGCTTGGTCGTTCAGGGTGCTGCCCCAAGAGACTGTCATCTCCGGTCAGTCTCAAATGACCAATATCCTGAACTGCCTGCATGTGGAGTTGAGTCTGCAGCTTCCAGTGCACCTTTCACCTGCCGTTTCAACCCTCGTCCGTCGCTACAGGACTTTTTGCATGTGGGTAAAGCCTTCAAGCCTGTGCAATGGATTTTTAGGTGAGATGCAATATGCGCGGAACTGAACCCACCCTTTAATCCTGAGGTTCATCTGCCAGGGCCGAGCGAGCTTGGATGGTGGCAGTGAGATCCTCAGGACACAGGTTTGATTAGAGTGACCTTCTCTTAGATGGATGGCCTTACAGGGTTAAGCGAGCTCCATCTGCCCGGGTTTGAGATTAGAGTTGTCTTTCTCCTAGGATGACTGCCAGAAGGCTAATGAGCTCATCCTGCCCATAGATTTATTGTATCCGACCCTGCTGTTTTGACCTGTCTGGCATGGGCGACCCTACCGAAGGCATGTACTATCGCCAGCATAGCTCGCAACCACACAGGGACACACAGGCTACGTTCCTGTTAGAATGGTTTGGGCAGGTCTTTAATTTCCTGCTTTACTATCACCTATTTATATACAATCATAAGGAGATACCCAGGAACAGCCCTTTGTACTGCCCACCCTTTTCAGGACGTAACAGAGCAAAGCAAACTTATCCGGAACATGCTGAACCTGGGCAGTAGCAGCAGATGAGCCAAAAACAAACAGACAAACAAACTGACCAACCGTTCTGGCCCTTGTACTCATCCAAGGCTGAGGTGCTTTTCAAGTCCCCAGCTTGGCTGGGACCTCCATCACTCTAAAGGAACCCCACTATTCTCCCTGACCATGTCTTTCCTCCACTGTGTTACCAAGTATCTGCAGGTGCACTGCACACCTGTGACACTTAATACAGGAGTGCCCCGCTTTCCCCCCCATCAATCAGAAGACCCCCATGGTCCGCTCGATACCCCTCCCCTCTCTTCCCCACCCCCTTCCCCTGTACCCCCCCTCCCCCTTCCCCCCCAGACCTGAAACGGTAAACCTCTGTGTGCTCCGAAGCTGCTCTATCCTCCTCCATGGGTGGGTAGCAACTGCTAGCAAGGCTCCCCCACTTTCTCTCTCCCCTCTCCTGCTGCGACTGCACCTTGGGACTAAACCATGGCACGTAGGGGGACCCCGGACCAGCCCGGGAGCCAGTCCCCGCACTTAGCCCGCCCCCCCCCAACCCCTGCACTTCCCTCGGCACGTAGGGGGACCCCAGACCAGCCCGGGAGCCAGCCCCAGTACTTAGCCCGCCCCCCCAGGATTTTTTTTTTTTTTTTACTACACAACATACACACTAAAACTACCAGGAGTACAGGACAAGACAGGACAGTGCTCTACACTAAAGCAATTGTTGAAGCAATTCTACTCAAGCTGGCACAAAAGCAAT
>NW_020886515.1:0-6088 GCF_003945725.1 Corapipo altera
ATTGTTATGAATGAATACAGCGTGTTTCTTCATTCCTGTTTCTGTGAATGTTTCAGCAACCTCCTCCCCTGATAACCTCTGAAAGAAGGTCCTGTCATGGCTCTCCCCACAGAAGCTGCCAGAAACGTGGGTTGTTGAGAGCAGATGTTCCCTAATATTTCCACAAATATCCTTTAAGCAAATTCCAAGTAACAGTGAGAGTCAAGAGGGCAGAGTTTGAAGAAGACTAGTTAGCACAGGGCGTGAATTCTTCCCAGATCATGGAACAGGATTCTTCCAGGGAGTTTCCTGATTTTTCTTATCCCTACCATACAGCACTGGCATATAGGATCCTATGAATCTTAATTCCTTACTTTGTAATTAATCTAGAAAATATATGTAATGAATTGAGTGTAAATGTAGCAGGTTTCTATTGCAAAACTTTGGTTTGATTTTTACAGGGAATAATCTGCTCTGTTTTTAAAGGAATGAAGATTAAACCTGGATCAATGGGGAAGGCAGCTCCCCTTTATGATGTTCAGGTTTGTTTACTGCTCTTCAGATTCTGTCACAAGGGCTTTTTGTTTATTTGGGGTTGGGTTTAGGGTTTGTTTTCCCACTGAACTAATATACATGTTGTTTTTCATTCTAGATCGTAGACAAAAATGCTAATATCCTGCCTCCAGGACAACAGGGAGAAATTGCTGTCAGAAGCAAACCTATAAGACCGCTTGGTTTTTTCTCTGAATATCTGGTAAGGACTTTATTTTATTCCTTACCACCACCAATCTGCTCCAAAATCTCTCCAGTTGCATAGTGGTTCAAAAGGCTGAATATTTTTCACTAGTTTATTATTTATTACCACAGTAGTTTGTTTATTTGGATTGGTGGATGTTAGAAAAGGGAAGTGAAGAATTTGCTCAAGATTGAGTTTAATTTTTTTTAAAGAATAACAATTATTTTAAACATATTTTATTGTATTTATAGCAATATCATATAGCAAATATTTCACAAATCCTAGCCATGATGATGATGATAACAGTATCAATACAATTCTTACACATCCTTGACTGAAAAATTAAGCTCCAGTGTATTTGACAGTATGTGCATTATAGCATAATAAATAGCTAATTCATGCTCAAAATCTAAACTACTGTTTGTAAACCACTTTAAGGATAACCCTAAGAAAACTGCAGAAACTGAACGTGGGGATTTTTATGTCACTGGAGACAGAGGGACTATGGATGAAGATGGGTATTTTCAGTTTATTGGAAGATATGATGACATCATCATTTCTTCAGGGTCAGTCTGCACACTTCTCTCTAAATCTGCCATTGTATCATCTTACATGTCATGTTCCTAGTGAGCTTCTGACATAATAATCCTGTGATGAATGTATTGACCTCTTGATTTAGGAATACTTACTTTTATTATTAGCTTTTCAGAGACCTGCAGTATCATCTTGGTGATATCAGTGGCATCTCTGTATCCATCTCCCCTGCAACATCTCCTCTGTTTCAACAAAGAATGAAGACTTACAACTGGCTGAGGAGGGATTTTTATCTAGTTCATTTTTGACTAAAATTGAAGGGCATCTCTATTGGATTCAAAGAGCATTTGAAGCACTTTAACATAATAAAATGATACAATTTCGTATTATATGATGGGATACCATAATGTGGCACCAGCTGCTACTGCAGATCCCAGCTATCAGTGGGATGGAGCTCCAGATTAGGAGCCCCGAGGAAAGGGGAGAGATGGAGAGGAATCCACAGCCCCAGCAGTCCTCTACAACATGAGCACTCTGAAATGCTCCTACTTTCTAACACAACCAGCTTTCCCATTTTGGCTGAAGTTTCTATAGTTGGTTGTTAATTTGTTCTGGTTTGGAGGGGTTTTTTCTTCAATAGTACAATTAAAAAACATTTGGTACTTGTTTTCCACTTAAAAAAAGCCAAATCCTGTTTTATTTTTCCTTACTAGGTATCGCATTGGGCCATTTGAAGTAGAGAGTGCCCTGATAGAGCACCCAGCTGTGGTAGAAGCAGCTGTTGTCAGCAGCCCAGATCCCCTCAGAGGAGAGGTAATGATGCTGAGTGGTGGAGGAGGAAAGCAACGTGTTTGTCTAAACATATGATGACATAAAGAAATTTCTACTGAATAATGTACAGCTGTAAGGCAGTCATGTCATCTTAGAATCAAGGAATCCTTTAGGTTGGAAAAGACCTCTAAGATCATTGAGTCCCAGCACTGCCACATACACCACTAAACCATGACCTTAAGCACCTCATCTACTTGTATCATGCATAATCCTACTTGGGGTGACAAGCAAAATCCCTTCCCATTTACACACCTTTGCTCTTCTGAGTTTCTTTTGATCCCAAGAAGGTCTCCTTTGTGGAGAATATTACAGTGATGTTTACTTTCTCCTTGTTCTTAAGCATTTTTCTGTACACTGAAATTGTCATTTATGACTGTCTTGGTGTAGCCAAAGTTATACTGAACTGCTCTGGCATTAGACTTGGGCTGCAGGGGTGGTGAAAGCACAGTCCTGTGCTGGGATAATAGGGCTTACTGTCCTCAGTGTGAACTTCAGAAAGAAACAAATTGTCCCTTAGCCTTGGGGAGAATTCTACAGAGACACCTTTTGTTGCCCCTTCCTCTCGCTGCTGAGAGGAAACAGCAAAGGCTTTTGCTTTGTAACGAGGGTAGGAAAGCTGTGCTTTCAACTTTCCCTTCTGCATGAGCATGTGCAGAAGCTGGGCACAATAATTTCTTACAGTGTGCTGGTTTCCCTGTTCCTCCCTTTTGAATGTCATGACTCGGAGCAGCACTGCTCCCTGGTAACCTGTATATCAGCTCTTAAAAATGGACCACATCAGACCACTTTTGTTAATCTTATCTTACAGGTTGTGAAAGCATTTGTGATTCTGTCACCAGCCTTTTCATCCAGTGACCTGAAGAGCTTAACCCAGGACTTGCAGGACCATGTGAAGAAAACCACTGCTCCATATAAATACCCTAGAAAGGTAAATGCTTTTGAGGAGAAACTTTAAACCAGGACACCCTTCCATAAGTCTCAGGAGAATTACTATTTACATTTTCATGATTCAGCTGAAAGAGAGAGCAGTAAAGATTCTTCTAGACCACTGGCTGCAGAAGATCTTTCCTAAATAATACTAGTTCACATTGATTTTCATGCATTTGAGTAAAGTGTTTGTTTAAATATCTCAAAAATTTCTAGGCTTCGTACGTCCTTAGTTAGAGCTGCATGTTCTAGGTCAGACTCACAATCATAATTCTCTATTTTGTATTTAATCTTCAACCAAGCACTCACTAGTGCCTTTAGGGGAGCACATGACTGAATCTGAATAAGCTTTTATCTACTGCTCCTCACAGTTAATAAATAAGAGGCAAAGAAGTGGTTTCACAAGTGGCACAATGTGCTGCCTTGATTTGGCTTGGACATGATCCTTTAGGCAGGCAGTTCTTACTGACAGGAGTCCTCTCAGTTTTCCACATATGCTGAGAGCTGGTCATGGAAAACCAACATGGTAGAACATGCTACATTGTTTTCTCTCTTTATTTTATTTAGGTGGAATTTGTCCAAGAGCTGCCAAAGACAATCACTGGGAAGATCAAGAGGAATGAATTAAGAGACAAAGAGTGGGGACGGATGTAGCATTTAGGAATTTAACAAAACTTCTTTCATTCCATTAGCACTATATAAATTTCACTAATGTAATTGCCCTCATTCTGCCCGCTTTTTGTTAAATACCTGAGCACCAAAAACTACAGATAACACCAAGATGTGATATTTGTGCTTGCTTGCAAAGTTTCTAATGTCAGTACTTGAGTGGATTGTATTATTCTGGCTGAAAAATAAATTTTTCAATAGACTATTTCAATAGCCTTTTCCTTTGAGACCTTCTCTCCATCCCTCTTACAGCCCAGCTTCTATTTGATGTTATTCTCAAGAGACAATAGAAAAGGTGATACCTGCATCAGAAAAGGTATTCTGTATCAAATATATTTTGATGCATTATTTCCTAAGAGTTTAATCACCACGTGGGAAGGGACTGAGGTGGAAAACTCCAGCCTGCAATGTGGCTCTAGTGGAAGGGATACCTGGTAAGATCATGTTGCAACCTCATGAGATAGGAAATGTTGACAGACTCTGGGCATTTAAAAAAAAAGAGGAGTTCCATTTGCTGCAACTTCTGCTGCTGAAACTTCTTGTCAGAGTGTGCCTCAGGCTGGAGAGGGAGACGTCATTACTCATTTTTACTAAGAATGAATCTGTATTACCAAGAGATGCGACTTCTCCTTAGACCAATCCATTTTGTACCATGGATGGTTTTGACAAAGTATTTGCTCTTTTGGGGGAAAAATCTGCATCCTGATATTTTTACTGGACTGTCGAGCACCATCAGAGTGTGCAAGAAATGTAACACTGACAATCTGACCTCATGCTGACTCCATAAGTAAACACAGCTGAATGTCATAGGCCTATCCTGGTAGGATCTGATGTTGTCTTCTTCCATTGAAACTACAGATGAACCTGTATTAGATATCACTGGGATTATGTACAGGGAAATGAAATGTTCCTTCACCTAATCAAGTTGTGTCTCTGAACATAAATTTATCCTAATTATTTTAATCAAAAGAATCAGATTTTACCAATTCAATACAGTTATAAAATACTGAATTTTGAGTGACATTCTGAACAATTAGTTGAACAGACAAAGATAATGCTTGGATGTTACAATAACAGAGGGTTTGAATACAACAGCGTGTTTGAAAGCCTCAGCTGGAAACGATCAATATCCTGTCCGGTTCCTCAGCAGAGTTGTCACAGTGTGCACTGGGCACAGATTACCAGGCTGAAAGGGTACAGCAGGTTTGGGGGAATTTCAGCACGAATTTCACATCTCATTGCTGCTGGCAATGGGCTCTGCAGAGGTGAAACAGTACTACAGCTTTTCCAAGTCAGGCAGGAATCAGACACCACTTGCGGAGTATCTGGAGTGGTTGAAAAGAACCCCAGGGCATTCATGTTCGGAGATAAACATGAATAGTTCATCAGGAATAGCACAATAAGCTCCCCTTGGCTAAGCAATGATGCACCAGCTCCCACCAAAAGTCTTCAGAAAACACTTTGCTGTCTTTGGCTTCCCTCACTTCCTGCACAGGGTTCCAATAACTGTGAGGTATGGTTTTAAATTTCCCTTCCCTTTTCCTGTATTACATGTTTGTTCTGAGGGATTAAATTTTTTCCTCCTTGATTCAATCAGCACAGAAGAAAAACATGTTGGATATTTTAAATGTAATCCCATTTTTGGAGCAGAATAAAAAGAAATAGGATTAGATTTTTAAGCGCAATTACAAAAACATGTTGAAAAATGTAACCTGTTCACAATATCAGAATCTGTTTCTTTTTAAGCACATTCAGATTTCAAATGTGAGTAGTTTTTGAAAAAGTAATCCACTTTGAAGTGAAGTAATCAGATTTTTCATGTAATCCGTTTATTCTTTGTAAGTAATACATTTTAAACATAATCTAATTATGACCCTGGGAAATAACTGATTTTAAAGTAATTTTAAAAATATAATCCTGGGACAGATTCTTGGGGTTTGGTGTTGGTCTGTGTTGGGCTTTAAACAGATCTGGCTAGATTGTCCCCTGCTCTCGTGGTGCAAATGGCTCATTTCAGCAGGGAAGGGCTGGCTCAGGAGGGCTGGCTCTGCTGCAGTCACAGACTGCGTGTTGGTCTGTCAGACTTGCCAACGTGTTACTGCGGTTTTGTAATGACACAAAACCTGAACCTGACCAGGAAGAAAAGGAAGAAACAAACAGATGAATCAAAACATTTGTGTTTGCAATGTGTGCAGGAGTCCCAGCTCTGTCTCACTGCCCAGGGTTTAAGCGACCAAATAAAGCCTCTCAGTTGGTCCCTTTGAAGTCCAGGCTGGGCTCAAATTCAGTGGTGTGCACTTGTCCTGCACTACTGATTTGAGGAATTACTGAGTCAACCAACTGATATTCTCTGTTTCTTTAAAACATAACTCATTCTTTCTGCTGGGCACTGGGACTGATGTGCTGCCTGCC
>NW_020886516.1:0-6086 GCF_003945725.1 Corapipo altera
TCGATTGATGGAGCCTCGGGTGTTGACCAACCAGGTGGCCTTTGCTAAATGCAGCTCCCAGTGTTTGAGAGTCTCCCCACACAGTGCCTTCAGAGTGGTTTTCAGCAGTCCGTTGCACCGTTCAACTTTTCCAGTCGCTGGTGCATGGTAGGGGATATGATACACCCACTCAATGCCGTGCTCTTTGGCCCAGGTGTCTACGAGACCATTCTTGAAATGGGTCCCATTATCAGACTCAATTCTCTCCGGGGTGCCATGTCACCACAGGACTAGCTTTTCAAGGCCCAGGATGGTATTCCGGGCAGTGACATGAGGCACGGGATATGTCTCCAACCATCCAGTACTTCCTTCTACCATGGTCAGTACATAGCAGTTGCCTTGGCGGGTTTTGGGGAGCATGATGTAGTCAACTTGCCAGGCTTCCCCATACCTGTACTTCGACCACCGTCCACCATACCATAGAGGCTTCACCCGCTTGGCCTGCTTGATGGTAGCACGTCTCACAGTCATGGATGACCTGTGAGACAATGTCCTTGGTTAAGTCCACCCCTCGGTCACGAGCCCATCTGTATGTTGCATCTCTCCCCTGGTGACCGGAGGCGTCATGGGCCCATCGAACCAGAAATAATTCTCCTTTGTGCTGCCAATCCAGATCTACCTGAGAGACTTTAATCCTGGCAGCTCGGTCCACCTGCTCATTGTTACGATGCTCCTCATTAACCCGTTTCTTGCATATATGAGCATCTACGTGACCGACTTTCACACTCAGCTTCTCTACCCGGTCAGTGATGCCCTGCCACATCTCTGCCACCCAGATGGGTTTCCCTTGGCGCTGCCAGTTGACCTTTTTCCATCGCTCTATCCATCCCCACAGAGCATTGACCACAATCCATGAGTCAGTGTAGAGATAGAGCCTTGACCACTTCTCTTGTTCAGCTATATCCAAAGCCAATTGAATGGCTTTAAGCTCTGCAACCTGACTTGACCCACCTTGTCCTTTGGTCGTTTCTGCAACTCGCCGTGTGGGACTCCATACAACTGCCTTCCATTTTCGGTTTGTCCCTACAATGCGACAGGAGCCATCCGTGAAGAGCGCATATCGCCTTTCATCTGCTGGTAGCTTGTCATATGGTGGGACCTCCTCAACCCGTGTCACCTGCTCCTCTTCTTCTTCAGAGGATAGTCCGAAACTCTCACCTTCGGGCCAATTGGTGATAATTTCCAGAATCCCAGGGCGATTAGGATTCCCTATCCGGGTTCGCTGTGTGATCAGAGCGATCCACTTACTCCATGTGGCATCGGTGGCGTGATGTGTAGAAGGAACGCTTGCCTTGAACATCCAACCCAGCACTGGTAGTCGGGGTGCCAGGAGGAGCTGCGCTTCGGTGCTGATCACTTCTGAGGCAGCTCGAACTCCTTCATAAGCAGCCAGGATCTCTTTCTCAGTTGGTGCATAGCTGGCTTCAGATCCTTTGTATCCCTGACTCCAGAATCCCAGCGGTCGTCCTCAGGTCTCCCCAGGCACCTTCTGCCAGAGGCTCCAGGAAAGACCATTCTTCCCGGCTGCAGTGTAGAGCACGTTCTTCACGTCCTGTCCTGTCCTTACTGGTCCAAGGGCTACCGCATGGGCAATTTCGTGTTTAATTTGTTCAAAGGCTTGTTGTTGTTCAGGGTCCCACTGGAAATCATTTTTCTTCCGTGTCACAAGGTAGAGAGGGCTTACAATCTGACTGTACTCGGGGATATGCATCCTCCAAAAGCCCACAGCGCCTAGGAAAGCCTGTGTTTCCTTCTTGCTGGTTGGTGGGGACATGGCTGCTATTTTGTTAATCACCTCCATTGGAATTAGGCGGCGTCCATCTTGCCACTTCACTCCTAGGAACTGAATTTCCTGAGCAGGTCCCTTGACCTTACTCCGTTTAATGGCAAAACCAGCTCTTAAGAGAACCTGGATTATCTTCTCTCCTTTCTCGAAAACTTCCCCCGCTGTGTTCCCCCAAACAATGATGTCATCAATGTACTGTAGATGTTTTGGAGCCTCACCCTTTTCCAGTGCAGTCTGGATCAGTCCATGGCAAATGCTGGGACTGTGTTTCCACCCCTGAGGCAATCGATTCCAGGTGTACTGCACACCTCTCCAAGTGAAAGCAAATTGTGACCTGCACTCCGCTGCCAAAGGAATGGAGAAAAAGGCATTGGCAATGTCACTGGTGGCGTACCACTTGGCTGCCTTGGACTCCAGCTCGTACTGGAGCTCCAGCATGTCCGGCACAGCAGCACTCAGGGGTGGTGTGACTTCATTGAGTCCACGGTAATCCACCATCAACCTCCATTCTCCGCTGGACTTACGCACTGGCCATATAGGGCTATTAAAGGGTGAGCGAGTCTTGCTGACCACCCCCTGGGTCTCCAGGTCACGGATCATCTTATGTATAGGGGTCACAGAGTCTCGGTCGGTGCGGTATTGCCGACGGTGCACTGTTGCTGTGGCTATCGGTACCAATTGTTCTTCAACCTTCAGCAGTCCCACAGCAGAGGGGTCCTCTGAGAGACCAGGCAAGGTGTTCAACTGTCTGATTTCCTCTGTCTCCACAGTAGCTATGCCAAAAGCCCAACGAAGTCCTTTTGGGTCTTTGAAATACCCACTCCTCAGGTAATCTATGCCAAGGATGCACGGGGCCTCTGGGCCAGTCACGATGGGGTGTCTGTGCCATTCCTTCCCAGTCAGGCTCACTTCAGTTTCCAATACAGTCAGCTGTTGGGATCCCCCTGTTACCCCATAAATGGAGATGGATTCTGCCCCTACATATCTTGATGGCATTAAAGTACATTGTGCGCCGGTGTCCACTAAGGCCTTATATCTTTGTGACTCTGATGTGCCAGGCCACCGAATCCACACTGTCCAATAGACTCGATTGTCCCTCTCCTCTACCTGGCTAGAGGCAGGGCACCCCTAGTCCTGGTCATGGTACTCATTGTGCTCTTCTTGTAAATATGACCTGGAGGTCCCTTCAAGAGGATCAGACGTATCATCATTCCTGTACCGTCTGGAGTCTTGCCCACGAGAGACTGGAGCAGCATTTACCCTTGAAGAGTTCCTTGTGGCACTTGTCCCTCTTTTCAGTTCACGTACCCGGGCTGCTAAGGAAGAGGTGGGTTTCCCATCCCACTTCCTCATATCTTCTCCATGCTCACGGAGGTAAAACCATAGATTGTCACGTGGAGTGTGCTCTCTCTCCTTAGCTGGGGGACGCTGGCTCCTAATAGCAGAGACTCTTGTTTGTCCTGGTGCGATATGGAAGATCCCTTCCTTAATTTCTTCTCTTAGTTTCTGGTGTCCCTCTTCAATCTTCTCTTCCAGGCTTCGGACATGTTCAGCCAGTTTGGTTTCCACAGATGAGACGTGGGCTCGTAATGGGGCGGTGACAGTGTCTTCATAAATCCTGAGTTTACTGACCAACGCACCCACCTTGTCCTCTCCCTCCCTCCATTGCAGCGTTGCTAGGTAGCGGGAATACATTTCTGGCCCGAGTCATGCAAACTTCAACCACATCTGGGATGTGCACTGTACAGCATCTGGACTTTTAGGGAATCTTTCATCCTCTGAAAAGATTATCTCCAGTACAGCTAATTCCCTTAAGCACCGGATACCTTGTTCCATCGTGTTCCACTGTCCTTGCTGTACATGGAGGTCCTCCTTACAAAGGTATCTCTCCCTCATGCTGGACAACAATCGCCGCCAGAGGCTGAGAGTTTCCTGCCTCCTTCCAATCCCTTGATCAATGACTACGTCTCGAGACAGGGATCCCAGCTGTCTGGTTTCACTCCCATCTAGAATTGTATCGTTAGCTGCGGCATCCCAGATTCGGAGCAACCAGGTCAGAATGGACTCATTCGCCTGTCGTGTGAACTCTCTCCAGAGCTCACGTAGCTCACCCAGGGATAGGGACCGAGTGATTATTTCTGGCTCTGTCTCCTCCGGTGGATGTGAAGGTCCTGCCTCTTCATCATCATTTGCTATATGGACTGATTTAGTCTTTGATTTCCTTTTCTGGACAGGGACGACTGCTATTGGTTTTGGTTGTTCTTCTGGCTCCTCGATGGTTTGTGTGGACACGGTGCCGGTTGGTTTATTTCTTTCTCCCTCTGACTCAACTGTGGTTTGGGTGGACGTGGTGCCTGTGGATTTGCTCCTTCTCTCCTCCCCCTGACAGTGCTGTACCATGTCAAGTAGTGTCCGGTAGGCAGTGGTCAGGGCCCAGCAGGTTGCTGTGAGCTGACCATCTCTGGAGCTGCCAGAGCATTTCCCCTTCACCAGTCTTATCATGCTAACCGGATCCTGCAGTTGTTCAGGGGTGAATTTCCAGATCATTGGAGGAGAAAACTTCTCCAAATACTGGTCGATGTCCTCCCACTTCCCGTGCCACTCAGCATTATCTGTTCCCAGGGCAGGCGTCCAAACAACCTCCCTAGAAGGCCCTGTTCTGACCCTAAACATGGTGTACACAGTACAGAGTAGACAAAGCAACACTAACAATAACATTATGCTGTCCTTAACATCAAAAGGGAACTCAATATTTTCAAAAACTGTTGTAGCAGGTCTGAAGGGGAAGAAGGAGGTGAGAGGCTGGAAACAACCATTCCCCCCTGTTCCCCCAAAGGGCTGGGTGCGATTTTTAATGAGACCCCAGAGGTAGCAACCCAAACCAGGACAGGCAAACAGGACGGAATACACATTTACAATGAAAGTCATTGCTTCTGATGTTAGAATGACATAAACATAATATACTAATAAAGCAATTTGGATCCCTCTCCCTGGTCTTAAAGAGAGCATCAAAACAGGCAAATAATACCCCACCTGTGGAAATATGAACAGGCTCAAATACAACATCCATGTGAACGCATCAAACAACATGGTGGTCAGGGAGTTTCTATATCCAAATAGACAAATGCTTAAAATGAAATTGTGATTCTGACTTCTCTCTCTCTGCCCCACGTTGGGCGCCAAAATGTACTGGTTTAAAAGTTAACCAGCAGGGGAAAATGAACTCAAAAGAGAGACCACAAGTCAGAATAACAATTTATTAAAAAACAACACAACAAGTATGATTATACAGACAAACAACCGAATTCAATCCACAAAAACCCAAATGTACAACCCAGTACCCTGGGATATGAACAAACAGGGTTCCCCGGGCCCCCCCCTGAGTCCAAAGTAAAGGGGGGAGTGGAAAAAAAAAAACCTGCTGGTGGGAGAGCTATTGCAGTCCAGTTGAGGATGGTGGTCTCAGTCTGGTTGAGAGCGGTGAGCTGTAGTCAGGTTGAGAGCGGTGAGCTGCAGTCTTCCTCTGGATCCCACGAGTGGAGAGAGTGCAAGGTTCTGAAACTCCAGGTTTATATATTCTCCAGCTCAGGCAGCAATGCTTAGCCCCTCCCCCAGAGTGGGGAATTCCATAAAAGGATGTTCAGTCCTTCCCTCAGAGTGGGGAATTCCATAAAAGGGTGTGAGGGTGCTCAGTCAGGGAATTCCACAAAAGGGCATGAGGACAGGAGCATGGGGGGGGGGGCACCTCGCAGGCCTCTACTGACAACAGTTTCTGGGAAATGGCATGGAGGGCTATAGAATACACAGTTTTGGGCTACACCCATCCAATGATGAATCGGTCCCAGCTGTTCTAACTAGGACATTATCCACCCCTTATTCTATGCCATCCATGTCATGCCCAAATTAACCCCCTTAGAAACTATGTCTCCTTAAAACTATATACACTTATATATATACATATATACAATGAAACATTACAGACCATTCTCACTCAAAATTAGGTCCCCTTGTGGTACACAACGTGTCTCCCCATCTTTTTGCATTACCCACCAGGTGGAACCAGGTCCTTGAGCAAAAACAATCCCTCGGATGGGTTTGCCTTTGCTTGAGGTGGGACTAATCCAAACAGTCTTCCCTAACATTCCTCTCATATGCACCACGGGGACTTTATCTCCATCTACAGTATGCAAAGGTTCTGATTGGGCAGGGCCAGCTCGATTGATGGAGCCTCGGGTGTTGACCAACCAGGTGGCCTTTGCTA
>NW_020886517.1:0-6084 GCF_003945725.1 Corapipo altera
ACTCACCTTAATCGGTTCCGAGGAGGAGCCAAGCCTGGGCAGCAAATATCCAAACTGGAAAAACTTTAAAAGAATGGATTGCTAGTATAGTTTGAATAATACTGTCAAATTACCAGACAATACTATATTATATTTCTACTGTCTCTCATGGAAGTTGATATTGTTTGCATATGCTTTATGCCAGGAGTTTTACAGCAAGTGGCAAGAATTGTTTAAAATCTCTCTCTCTCTCCTCTCTGACTGCTGCAACATATAAAAGAAATCTTTTAATTCACAACTCCACACAAGATTATAAATAACAATGCATGAAGTGCTGAGCCTCACAGAAAAAGAGCCCTGTGTTAGAAAGCAAGACAGTGACTAGTTAGCAAAGCTGTAAATGAAAGGCTGATGTTTTTTGGACCTCCCCCTCCTTTTCCCCCCATAGGCCCTAGCTCGCATCATGCCCACAATCTTTCGATAGACTGCTAACTTCATAGCATGATGGTTTCTGTTGTTTGAATGCTTTATCTAACTTGTGCATTCCTTTACTGCATGCCTTAGTTGAGTGACTTTTGATCATGTCCTGGATATTTTTCTTTATGCTCTTAATGCTCTTGGGTTCTTCACAGCTCACAGGCTTTGACCATTTAACACAAGCAGTGACAGTGACTGCTGCCAGATTGTATTGCACTACCTGCTTTGTCCTACATGATTCTCTACAGCCTTTTATTAGTAATTGACAGTCAACCACTTTGTACTATAAAACCTAAATTCCTCTCATACGGTCAAGTTACAAAAATTCTGAAATTTGAAATTCTTTTGCAAAAATTGTTTAATAGTCTAGGCTCTACTTTGCAGAAATTCTACAGGTTCATTCTGTACTCTGGACCTGTGAGATTGAGCACTCCTATTCATCTGTTCCAACTTGGAGACTAAGTCTACGTTCAAAAGTAGGATGCTGACCCCCTGTATGCTGACTGCAAAGAGATTATGATTACCTGCAACCACGGCATGGCATGCAAGTGACCCTGGCTGACCCAGTGAAGCAGGAACAGCTAGAGCCTATTCCAATCTCTTCACTAAAGATGGATATGGTTACAAAGATATTATTGTCTACCCTTTTACTATTAGTCCTTTGTTGTGGATATTTTATGTTGTTTTCCTTGTTTTTCATCAATATGCTGCTTAACTTGTTCAACAATGGCATGGTCCAACCACAGACCATGCGGTGGGAATGTCATCATGGCTGGGTTTCGCGAATGAACATTTGAGAAGGCTTTATCTACATTTGTTACAGACACGTTGGTGACTTATGAGGCCAATACTTGACAGACATATCCGATTGCAGAAGGCAAAACAGAAAGACTCCTTAGATGGTGTATTCCGCAAGACACGATTTTTTCTGTGTTGCCTTTTCTCCTCAAGGGTGATCCTGCGTGTGTTCTCAAAGGCATCAGCAGAGTTGTAGATGGTGTGTCTCCAGGCCTCCCGATTTGAGGCCAGAATAGACCAGTTATGGTGATCAATATGGCCAAGGCTGAGATGTTGTTTCAGGGAGTCCTTGAATCTTTTCTTCGGGGATCCTCTCTTGCGGCAGCCAGTGGCAAGTTCACCATAAAGCAAGATCTTAGGGAGGCGGTGGTCCTTCATCCTGGAGACGTGCCCTGCCCATCGCAGCTGTGTTCTCATCAGCATGGTCTCTACACTTGTGACTGCCGTTTGCTCAAGAACAGATGTATTGGTCACATAATCTGACCAGTGGATGTTTAAGATTGTATGGAGGCAGCGTTGATGGAAGCGTTCTAGGAGACGCAGGTGGTGGCGGTAGATGACCCATGATTCGGAACCATACAAGAGAGCAGACAGCACTATGGCTCTGTAAACACTGATCTTGGGACTTTTCTTCAAGTGTTTATTACGCCATACTCTTTTGTGGAGTTTTCCAAAAGCACTGTATGCCTTTGCCAACCTGTTGTCTATCTCCCCGTCAATCTTACAATCCGAGGAGATGAGGCTGCCTAGGTAATTAAACTGCTGGACTGATTTGAGCTCTGATTGTCCAATGGTGATGTGGGGGTGATGGAAGACTTCCTGAGGTGCAGGTTGATGGAGAACCTCTGTCTTCTTTAAGCTGACTTCCAGCCCAAAGAGCTCAGCAGTATCTGCAAAGCAGGTTGTTAAACGCTGCAGAGCTGCTTCTGTGTGGGCGACAAGGGCAGCGTCATCAGCATAAAGAAGCTCCTGGACAAGATGGTTTAAGGTCTTGGTGTGGGCCTTCAGACGCCTTAGATTGAATAGGCTTCCATCAGTATGATATCGAATGTAGATACCGTCCTGATCATCAAAGTCTGCTGTGGCCCTTTGGAGCATCCTGCTAAAAAAGAATAAGGTAGGAGCGAGAACGCAGCCTTGTTTCACACCATTCTTAATTAAAAAGGGCTCAGAAAGTGTGTTGCCATACCTGGCTTGGTTGTGTTGATCCTCATGGAGTGAGATGATCATTTTAAGGAACTTGGGGGGACAACCTAAACATTCCAAAATCTGCCACAGACCTTTTCTGCTCACAGTATCAAAAGCCCTGGTGAGGTCAACAAAGGTTACATAAAGACCTTTGTTCTGTTCCCTACACTTCTCTTGCAGTTGTCTGAGAACAAATACCATGTCTGTGGTGCTCCTGTTGGCTCTGAAACCACACTGACTTTCAGGTAGGATCCCTTCTGCTATAGTGGGTATTAGTCTGTTCAAGAGTATTCTTGCCAGGATTTTGCCAGCAACGGAGAGCAGAGTAATACCACGGTAGTTTGAGCAGTCAGATTTAATACCTTTCTTCTTATACATCGTGATGATGACTGCATCTCGAAGGTCTGATGGTAGTTCACTGAGTTCCCAACAGTGCACCACAAACTCGTGAAATTTGGTCTGGAGTGCAAGGCCCCCATGTTTCCAGACTTCGGGTGGAATTCCATCAACCCCCGCTGCCTTGCCAATGTTTACCTGCTGTATGGCCTTGAGGGTTTCTCCTAAAGTGGGGGCAGTATCCAATTCATACTTTACTGTTGTGTGATGGACTGAATTGCTGAGTCTTGGACCACACGGTTGGTACTGAAAAGAGTCTGTAAGTGTTCAGACCAACGATTCAGAATGGAGGTTTTATCTGTTAGAAGTGTTTGGCCATCAGTGCTGAGTAGAGGGCTTTGTACCTGGTATGTAGGCTCGTATGCTGTTTTCAAGGCCTCATAGAAACCTTTGTGATCACCCGTATCTGCGCATAATTGAGTTTTTTCAGCTAGATCGATCCACCACTTGTTCTGGATGTCACGGAGTTTCTGTTGGAGCCTGCTGCATGTGAGACGAAAGGTTGTTTTTCTTGCGTGACAAGATGGCAGTGCAAGGTGTGCTTGGTGGGCGGTTCTCTTCTTCCTCAACAAGTTCTGGATTTCTTGATTGTTTTCGTCAAACCAGTCCTTGTTCTTCTTGAGGGAGAACCTTAAGGATTCTTTGGAGGATTGCAGGATGCTGGTTTTAATACGCTGCCAGATTGTTTCAGGAGAGGAATCTGCAGAATCTGTGGAATGGTTTTCAAGCCTAGTTGGAAGGTTTGCCTGGAATCTCTCTCTTACTGTGGCTGATTGGAGATTGTTAACTTGGAGTCTTCTCCTTGGGATGTTGCCCATTTTAGGTTTGAATCTAAGATTGAAGCTGAGTTTGCAGCGCACAAGCCGATGGTCTGTTTGGCATTCTGCACTGGGCATCACGCGGGTATGGAGGACATCGCGGACATCTCTCCGTTGCACCAGGACATAATCGATGAGGTGCCAATGCTTAGATCTGGGGTGCATCCAGGTTGTCTTCAGACTATCTTTCTGCTGAAAGATAGTATTAGTGATGGTGAGCTGTTGTTCTGCACAGAATTCTAGCAGGAGTTGACCATTATCGTTGCAGTTTCCAACACCATGCTTGCCTAATATTCCTTTCCAGGCATCAAAATTCTTACCTACTCTGGCATTGAAATCACCAAGGATAACGATCTTATCATCTGCAGGCACCTTTTGGGTAAGGTGGCGCAGGTCAGCGTAAAATTTATCCTTTTCGGTAGGGTCAGCTTGGAGAGTTGGGGCATATATACTAAACAGGACAACGTGTTGGTTGTTGTGGAGTGGAAGGCATAGGGAGATAATGCGGTCAGAGTGACCTGTCGGCAGATTTTCGAGTTTGGGAAGAATAGAGTTTTTGATCATGAAGCCGACACCCGAGAGATGTTTTTCGGTTCTGGGTTTGCCTGACCAAAAGAGTGTGTAAAAGGCATCATGTTCTCTGAGGCTTCCTTCCTCGTGAAGGCGAACTTCACTGAGAGCAGCAACGTTGATGTTGAGACGAGCCAGTTCATGGGCAATTAGGGCAGAATGCTGCTCAGGACATCCACTATCCGCAGAATCAAGCATGGTTCTGATGTTCCAACATGCTAGAGTTAATTTAGGTACACCTTTGGAGGCAGGTGCATGCCTTTGTCTTTTGATCTTTGTGCGACCGCATTGGAAGAAGATGCCTGTTGGTCTGCGGTTAACCAACCGGGTGAAAGTGGAGATGAGTTTTGTTTAGGCCACCTTTTCTAGGCCCCTCTCTGAGTGGAGCAAGCAGTGCTGTCCTTGAAAAGGCTGCTTGGTCGTTCAGGGTGCTGCCCCAAGAGACTGTCATCTCCGGTCAGTCTCAAATGACCAATATCCTGAACTGCCTGCATGTGGAGTTGAGTCTGCAGCTTCCAGTGCACCTTTCACCTGCCGTTTCAACCCTCGTCCGTCGCTACAGGACTTTTTGCATGTGGGTAGAGCCTTCAAGCCTGCGCAATGGATTTTTAGGTGAGATGCAATATGCGCGGAACTGAACCCACCCTTTAATCCTGAGGTTCATCTGCCAGGGCCGAGCGAGCTTGGATGGTGGCAGTGAGATCCTCAGGACACAGGTTTGATTAGAGTGACCTTCTCTTAGATGGATGGCCTTACAGGGTTAAGCGAGCTCCATCTGCCCGGGTTTGAGATTAGAGTTGTCTTTCTCCTAGGATGACTGCCAGAAGGCTAATGAGCTCATCCTGCCCATAGATTTATTGTATCCGACCCTGCTGTTTTGACCTGTCTGGCATGGGTGACCCTACCGAAGGCATGTACTATCGCCAGCATAGCTCGCAACCACACAGGGACACACAGGCTACGTTCCTGTTAGAATGGTTTGGGCAGGTCTTTAATTTCCTGCTTTACTATCACCTATTTATATACAATCATAAGGAGATACCCAGGAACAGCCCTTTGTACTGCCCACCCTTTTCAGGACGTAACAGAGCAAAGCAAACTTATCCGGAACATGCTGAACCTGGGCAGTAGCAGCAGATGAGCCAAAAACAAACAGACAAACAAACTGACCAACCGTTCTGGCCCTTGTACTCATCCAAGGCTGAGGTGCTTTTCAAGTCCCCAGCTTGGCTGGGACCTCCATCACTCTAAAGGAACCCCACTATTCTCCCTGACCATGTCTTTCCTCCACTGTGTTACCAAGTATCTGCAGGTGCACTGCACACCTGTGACACTTAATACAGGAGTGCCCCGCTTTCCCCCCCATCAATCAGAAGACCCCCATGGTCCGCTCGATACCCCTCCCCTCTCTTCCCCACCCCCTTCCCCTGTACCCCCCCTCCCCCTTCCCCCCCAGACCTGAAACGGTAAACCTCTGTGTGCTCCGAAGCTGCTCTATCCTCCTCCATGGGTGGGTAGCAACTGCTAGCAAGGCTCCCCCACTTTCTCTCTCCCCTCTCCTGCTGCGACTGCACCTTGGGACTAAACCATGGCACGTAGGGGGACCCCGGACCAGCCCGGGAGCCAGTCCCCGCACTTAGCCCGCCCCCCCCCCAACCCCTGCACTTCCCTCGGCACGTAGGGGGACCCCAGACCAGCCCGGGAGCCAGCCCCAGTACTTAGCCCGCCCCCCCAGGATTTTTTTTTTTTTTTTACTACACAACATACACACTAAAACTACCAGGAGTACAGGACAAGACAGTGCTCTACAGTAAAGCAATTGTTGAAGCAATTCTACTCAAGCTGGCACAAAAGCAAT
>NW_020886518.1:0-6080 GCF_003945725.1 Corapipo altera
GTGTGTGAGGGCATGTGTGTGTGAGGGCATGTGTGTGTGAGGGCATGTGTGTGTGAGTGGAGTATGTAACGGGCCGTGTGAGTGTGTAAGGGTGTGTGAGGGGTGTGAGAGTCTGTAAGTGAGGCGCCAGCCCCCTCCCCCCTACACGTTGATCTTATTCGATCGGCCGGGCCCCGCCGGGCCGAGGTGAGAAGAAGGCGCCGCGAAGCCCCTGGGGCGCTGTGCGGCTGGGCCGGGCGGGATGAGTCGATCAGATAGGCGAGGCCCAGGGCACTGCCCTGGCCCGTGAGCGCCCTGCGATTCTGACCCGAGCCCGCGGCCACAGAACCCCAGGGGGGTACCGCGACCGGCGAGGGGGATGTGGCCCTGCCTCGTCTCCCGGGGCCCTGCGGGGCACAAGGGCCTCGTCCACGGCCCCGGAGGGTCCACGCGACACGGCAGGGACACCCCGGTGTGGCCTCTGTGGGGACACGGGCATGGCCGTGGTGACAAGGGGACAGCCATGGTGGTGACCAGGAGATGGACACGGTGCTGACCAGGGGATGGCCGTGGTGACAAAGGAACAGCCACCACAGTGACAGGGACAGTCGTGGTGCTGACCAGGCACAGCCGTGGTGGTGACCAAGGGATGGCCGCAGTGGTGACAAGAGGACCACTGTGCTGGTGACAAAGGGCCAGCCGTGGTGGTGACAAGGCCATGATGATGACCATGGAACAGTCACGGTAGTGACAAGGGGATGACCATGGGGACAGAGGGGCAGCCATAGTGGTGACAAGGGGGTGGCCACGAGGGCACAGCCATGGGGTGACCAGGAGATGGCAACAGTGGTGACAATGCCTTGATGGTTACCAGGGGACAGCTGTGGTGCTGACAGGGGACAAGTCACCATGGTGGTGACCAAGCGATGGCCATGGCAGTGACAAGGGGGTGGCCACAAGGGGACAACCACAGTGGTGCCCAGGGGACAGGTGTGGCAGTGACAAGGCCACGGTGGTGCCCAGGGGACAGCTGCAGTGCTGGCACTGCCAGGAGGAGCAGCTATGGTGGCCCTGCTATGGGGACACTCCAAAAGGGGGGACACTGTCCTGAGGGGGCTCCGTGTGTGAGGTGTCCCCTCCCCATGGGTGTGTCCTCCATGCCCACGCTACCTGTACCACCACAGAGCTGGGACCCCCTGTCCCTCTGTGTCCCCATGTCAGCCATGTCCCTCTGTGTCCCCTCTGTTCCCATGTCACCAGTGTCCCCTTATATCCCCATATCCCCTGTATCTCCCATGTCCCCCTGTGTCCCTATGACCCTTCTGTCCCCCATGTCCCCTTTGTGTCCCCCTGTGCCCCACATCAGCTCTGTCCCTCAGTGTCCTCGTGTCCCTGATGTTCCCATATCTCCTGTGTCCCCATGTCCCAGTGTCCCCGTCTTCCTCTATCCCCATATCAGCTCTGTTCCCTCCCTGTGTCCCACATGTCCAGAACACGTGTGTGTCCCCCCCCAGTCCCCTCCAGTCCCCGGGGCTGGCCCTGCCCCGCGGGGACACGGCCCGGGGGGGTGGGGGCGGCTCGGGGGCGTGGGGGGACCCGTGAGCCCCCTGGACCCCCGTCCCGGTGTCCCCCCAGCCCTGGGGGGGGCGGGAGGAGGGGCCGTTCCCGGAGCGGGGGGTGATATCCTGAGCCGTTCCCGGAATAACGTCCTGGGAATGATGCTTGGGGCGGGGCCGTTCCCGGCGATACCTCCCGAGGGTGATGCCCGTGGCTGTTCCCGGTGCCGGGATTCCGTTCCCAGGGATACCTCCAGGGGTGATGCCCGATGCCGTTCCCGGGAATACGTTCCGGGGATGACGCTTGATGCCGTTCCCGGGGATGACTCCCGATGCTGTTTCCATGGAAAACACTGCCGATGCCCGGTGTCATTCCCGGGATGTCATTCCCGGGGGTTCCACTGTCGTGTCTCTGTTCCTGGTACCGATGCCGGGTGCCGTTCCCATCAATGACATTCCCGGTGCCGACTCCCGAGCCCGTTCCCGTGGCTGCCGTTCCCGAGGACGATGCCGGAGGTCGTTCCCAGTACCATTCCCGGCGGTTCCGTTCCCGAAAGCGGTGCCATTCCTGGGGCAGTACCCAGGAATGGTTCCCAGTACCATTCCCAGTGCCTGGTGGGTTCTTGGGGGCTCCGTTCACATTCCCGGTGCCGTTCCCGGTGGCTCCGTTCCTGTTCCCGGGGGTTATGTTCCTATTCCCGTTGGCGGACGCAGGTGCCGTTCCCATTCCGGTTCCCGTTCCCGGCGCAGGTGCCGCCGGTGCGCGGGGGCGGGCGGTTGGCGGGGGCGGGGCTGTGCCGGTGCCGCTCGGGCCGCGGAGCCGCCGCCGTTGCCGCCGTTGCCGCCGTTGCCGCCGCCATGGCCGGAGCCGGAGCCCGAGCTCGGTGGGCGCCGCTGGCGCTGCTGTGTCTCGCTGTCACCGCGTCCCCGGGACGCGCCGCGGAGCAGCTGCACGTCTGCAAGGAGGTACCGACACCGGGGATGGCGGGGGGGCACAACCCCCTCGAATTCCTCACACACACCCCGGGACATGAACCGGAGCGCAGGGGGGGACAGGGAGGGAATGGGAGTCCTTGTAGCGGGGCGGGCTGGTGAACCCTTGGGGAGGGGGCCTTGCCAGACTCCGAGGGTCTCCTGGGAGGACCCCAAGTGGTGTCACCCTATCGCTACCGCCAGATCCCAACCCCTCACACACATTGTGGTGGTCCCAAACCCTCCCCGAGCGCTGTTGGGAAGGGGGGGGTGACAAGGAATGGGAGGGGGGACATTCCCAGTGGCCACGTGCCATTCTCAACCCGGCACGCGGTGGCCAAAGTGTCCTGCGAGGAAAAACCGGGGGATCTGTCACTCCCTGGGCTCTGCCCGCCTCGGGGACAACGGGTGAACCCCCAGATCACCTCCCTGGGGCGCCCCCCCCGCTGTTCTCCCCCCTTTCCCCCCCAGACCTGCGGCTGCTTTTTAATCTGGGCCAGGAATGTTTTTCACGCCGTGATCCAGTTTTTTTGTCCGTGTTCCACGATACGGAGCTGGGAACAATAGAGTGGGGCTGGCACCTGTCCCCGCCAGGGACCGGCCCCCCGCGGCGGGGGGGTGTCCCCTGTCTCTGTCCCTCCCTAGGGACAGCCCCGCTGCCCCCCGGCCGGAGCAGGGTGACAGTGACACCTCGAGGTGCCCCCCCTTCGCCCCCCGGGCCGCCCCGCGGCTGAATTAGGTCAATTTATTTAGATTAAAAAAAAAAACAAACCTAAGAAAAGTTTAGGAAGAGGGGAAAAAAACCTTCTCCCCAAGGGGATCCCTCGGGAGTGACAGCGATGGGGGGGTTCGGGGCTGCTCAAAGCTGGAGTGACCCCCTGGGTACCCCCAGGGTGGGGGGACCCTCCTCTGTGCCCTATGCGGAGTTGGGGGGTCTCGGGGCTGCCCAGATACAGGCGGGGGGTGCTGCAGACACGTCTCATCCCCCCTTTTCCCTTCCCCCCCCCCCCTTCTCCCCCCTCCCCATCCCCCCTTTTCCCCTCATCCCTCCCTTTTCCTTCCCCCCATCGCCGCCGTTTCCAGCTGACGGGAACATCAAAGCGGTTGTTTTCCCATCAACCTGCCACGCTCTGGCAGCCGCCGGGAGCACAAACCACCGCGCTCTGCCAGCCCGGGGCTGCGCGGGGGTGAGGGGCTCCCCCTGCACCCAGTGCCCACTCCTTGTGCCCCCCCTACCCCCCGTGCCCCGACACCCCAGAGCTGTGTGAGGGTGAGGGGCTCCCCCTTGTACCCAGTACCCTGTGCCCCCTGTACCCGGTACCACCCCTGCCTGACACCTCAGAGCTGCTGTGAGGGATGAGGGGCTCCCCCCTGTACCCCCTAGAGCTGCTACGGGGCTGGGGGGCTCCCCCTGTACCCTGTGCCCACCCCCCTGTACCCCCTGTACCCCTGTGCCCCAACACCCCAGAACTGGGTGGTGAGCTTTCCCCTGTACCCTGCACACCTCCCCCCCCGTGCCCCCTGGACACCCCAGAGCTGTGCGGAGGGTGGAGGGTCTCCCCCCGACCCCGTACCCCAAACCCCGTCCCCTCCCCCAGCCCCGTCCTTGATCCTGCCGTGTCTGTCCCCGGTGTCACCTCCCCGGTATCATCTCCCCGCCGGCCTTGAGCCGCTCCCAGCCTGGCACAGCCGGTGGGATGGGGGAGGGTCACGGTGCCCCCACTGTCCCCGGTGCCCCCCAGGACCCCCCGGTGTTTGAGGAGCCTCGCGTGTCACCGGCTCGGCCGCCCCAAGGCTGTGACAGGGCAGGGTGTCCCCGCCCACCCCGGGGAGGGGGCACAAGGTGGCCCCGCCGCTGTGTCGCCCCGTGGGGTGTCGGGGGCGGGGTCCTGGGTGACCCTCCGGCCCTCCCTGGGGTTTGGTGGCTGAGGGGGCAAGTCCTTGGGGGAGAGGGTCGTGCTGTCTGAAGTCCTGCCTGCAGCGACCCCCTCAGACAGCCCCCACCCCGGCACCCCCTGGGACCCCCACACTCCCTGACCCCACCCTGAGCCCCCCCATTGCCCAGCACCCTCCACCCAGAGCATCCTCACCCTGGGCACCCCCACCCTGAGCCCCCCCTGGTCCCCAGCATCCTGCACCCTCCGAATGCCCGCCCCCCCACGAGCACCCCCACACTGAGCACTCCCATTCCCCAGCACCCTCCACCTTGGGCACCCCTACCCAGAGCACCCCTCACTCCGAGTACCCCTATTTCCCAGCATCCTGCACCCCCAGAATCCCACCACCACGAGGTGGGGGTACAGCCTTTCCTGGGGGGCACAGGGTGGGGGTGCGGCCCCTCCTGGCGGGCACACCCCTGTCTGGGGGGCACGGTGGGGGTACAGCCCCTCCTGGGGGGCACAGGGTGAGGGTACAGCCCCTCCTGGGGGGCACACCCCTGGCGGGGGGCACGGTGGGGCTGCAGCCGTGGCGGGGGCAGCGCGGGGGTCCCGGGGGCAGCTCCCCCCGTGCTGTCCCTGTGCCCCCCCCGCAGTCCGAGTACCACTACGAGTACACGGCGTGTGACAGCGCCGGGTCGCGCTGGAGGGTGGCAGTGCCACACAGCCCCGGGCTCTGCACCGGCCTGCCCGACCCCGTCCGCGGCACTGAGTGCGGTGAGTGCCGGGAACGGCCGGGATAGCGCCTGTGGGATGGGATGGGATGGGAGGGGTGGGAATACCACACATGGAGTGCCTGGGATGGAGTGGGAGGGGTGGGAATCACACTGGGATTGGATGGGAATAACAGACATGGAGCATCTGAGATGGGGTGGGAGAGCAGGGAATCACACCAGGATTGGGTGGGAATAACACACATGGAGTGCCTGGGATGGAGTGGGAGAGGTGGGATGGGAACAACACTGGGATGGGATGGGTGGGAATCACACTAAGATTGGGTGAGATGGGAATAACAGACATGGAGTGCCTGGGATGGGATGAGAAGGATGGGAATAACACACATGCACTGGGATGGAGTGGGAATCACATGCATAGTCCCTGGGATGGGATGGGAGGGACGGGAATAACACACATGCACTGGGATGGGATGAGAGGGGTGGGAATCCCACACACAGAGGCACCAAATGGGATGAGCAGGATGGGAATCCCAACTCCCCCACACCCCGGGGGTGCCCTGTCTCTGTGCCCAGGCGTCCCATCCCGCCTGGATCAGGAAGCACTGCGGGTCAGGTGCCAAATCCCATAAATTGGGGGGAGTTCCTTTGTGGGATGGGTGGGATGGGGGATCCTCCTGCTGGGAGCACCTGGGAAGGCGGAGCTGAGGATGGTGAGGCTGAAGCACCCCCGGGGAGGGGGGGCTGGGGGGCATTCCCTGCGATCCCGGTTTCCGTGGGCAGCGTTCTCCTGCAAGGCAGGCGAGTTCCTGGAGATGCAGGCACAGTCGTGCCACCCCTGCGCCGCCGGCACCTACTCGCTGGGCACTGGCGTCCGCTTTGACGAGTGGGACGAGGTGCCCCGTGGGTTCGCCAACGTGGCCACCAACCTGGAGCTGCAGGAGGGGCCCGGGAACACCGCT
>NW_020886519.1:0-6071 GCF_003945725.1 Corapipo altera
TTGAGTTAAGTTCATTTCCCCTGCTGGTTAACTTTTAAACCAGCACATTTTTGGCGCCCAACGTGGGGCAGAGAGAGAGAAGTCAGAATCACAATTTCATTTTAAGCATTTGTCTGTTTGAATACAGAAACTCCCTGATCACCATGTTGTTTCATGCATTCACATGGATGTTGTATTTGAGCATGTTCATATTTCCACAGATGGGGAATTATCTGCCTGTTTTGATGCTCTTTTTAAAACCAGGGAGAGGGATCCAAATTGCTTTATTAGTATACTATATTTATGTTATCATAACATCAGAAGCAATGAGTTTCATTGTAAATGTGTATTCAGTCCTGTTTGCCTGTCCTGGTTTGGGTTGTTACCTCTGGAGTCTCATTAAAAATCGCACCCAGCCCTTTGGGGAAACAGGGGGGAATGGTTGTTTCCAGCCTCTCACCTCCTTCTTCCCCTTCAGACCTGCTACAACAGTTTTTGAAAATATTGAGTTCCCTTTTGATGTTAAGGATAGCATAATGTTATTGTTAGTGTTGCTATGTCTGCTCTGTACTGTGTACACCATGTTTAGGGTCAGAACAGGGCCTTCTAGGGAGGTTGTTTGGACGCCTGCCCTGGGAGCAGATAATGCTGAGTGGCACAGGAAGTGGGAGGACATCGGCCAGTATTTGGAGAAGTTTTCTCCTCCAATGATCTGGAAATTCACCCCTGAACAACTGCAGGATCCAGTTAGCATGATAAGACTGGTGAAGGGGAAATGCTCTGGCAGCTCCAGAGATGGCCAGCTCACAGCAACCTGCTGGGCCCTGGCCACTGCCTACCGGACACTACTTGACATGGTACAGCACTGTCAGGGGGAGGAGAGAAGGAGCAAATCCACAGGCACCACGTCCACCCAAACCACAACTGAGTCAGAGGGAGAAAGAAATGAATCAACTGGCACCGTGTCCACACAAACCATTGAGGAGCCAGAAGAACAACCAAAACCAATAGCAGTCGCCCCTGTCCAGAAAAGGAAATCAAAGACTAAATCAGTCCGTATAGCAAATGATGATGAAGAGGCAGGACCTTCACATCCACCGGAGGAGACAGAGCCAGAAATAATCACTCGGTCCCTATCCCTGGGTGAGCTACGTGAGCTCCGGAGAGAGTTCACACGACAGGCGAATGAGTCCATTCTGACCTGGCTGCTCCGAATCTGGGATGCCGCAGCTAACGATACAATTCTAGATGGGAGTGAAGCCAGACAGCTGGGATCCCTGTCTCGAGACGTAGTCATTGATCAAGGGATTGGAAGGAGGCAGGAAACTCTCAGCCTCTGGTGGCGATTGTTGTCCAGCGTGAGGGAGAGATACCTTTGTAAGGAGGACCTCCACGTACAGCAAGGACAGTGGAACACGATGGAACAAGGTATCCGGTGCTTAAGGGAATTAGCTGTACTGGAAATAATCTTTTCAGAGGATGAAAGATTCCCTAAAAGTCCAGATGGTGTACAGTGCACATCCCAGATGTGGTTGAAGTTTGCACGACTTGGGCCAGAAATGTATTCCCGTTACCTAGCAACGCTGCAATGGAGGGAGGGAGAGGACAAGGTGGGTGCGTTGGTCAGTAAACTCAGGATTTATGAAGACACTGTCACCGCCCCATTACGAGCCCACGTCTCTTCTGTGGAAACCAAACTGGCTGAACATGTCCGAAGCCTGGAAGAGAAGATTGAAGAGGGACACCAGAAACTAAGAGAAGAAATTAAGGAAGGGATCTTCCATATCGCACCAGGACAAACAAGAGTCTCTGCTATTAGGAACCAGCGTCCCCCAGCTAAGGAGAGAGAGCACACTCCACGTGGCAATCTATGGTTTTACCTCCGTGAGCATGGAGAAGATATGAGGAAGTGGGATGGGAAACCCACCTCTTCCTTAGCAGCCCGGGTACGTGAACTGAAAAGAGGGACAAGTGCCACAAGGAACTCTTCAAGGGTAAATGCTGCTCCAGTCTCTCGTGGGCAAGACTCCAGACGGTACAGGAATGATGATACGTCCGATCCTCTTGAAGGGACCTCCAGGTCATATTTACAAGAAGAGCACAATGAGTACCATGACCAGGACTAGGGGTGCCCTGCCTCTAGCCAGGTAGAGGAGAGGGACAATCGAGTCTATTGGACAGTGTGGATTCGGTGGCCTGGCACATCAGAGCCACAAAGATATAAGGCCTTAGTGGACACCGGCGCACAATGTACTTTAATACCGTCAAGACATGTAGGGGCAGAATCCATCTCCATTTCTGGGGTAACAGGGGGATCCCAACAGCTGACTGTATTGGAAGCTGAAGTGAGCCTGACTGGGAAGGAATGGCACAGACACCCCATCGTGACTGGCCCAGAGGCCCCGTGCATCCTTGGCATAGATTACCTGAGGAGTGGGTATTTCAAAGACCCAAAAGGACTTCGTTGGGCTTTTGGCATAGCTACTGTGGAGACAGAGGAAATTAAACAGTTGAACACCTTGCCTGGTCTCTCAGAGGACCCCTCTGCTGTGGGACTGCTGAAGGTTGAAGAACAATTGGTACCGATAGCCACAGCAACAGTGCACCGTCGGCAATACCGCACCGACCGAGACTCTGTGACCCCTATACATAAGATGATCCGTGACCTGGAGACCCAGGGGGTGGTCAGCAAGACTCGCTCACCCTTTAATAGCCCTATATGGCCAGTGCGTAAGTCCAGCGGAGAGTGGAGGCTGACGGTGGATTACCGTGGACTCAATGAAGTCACACCACCCCTGAGTGCTGCTGTACCGGACATGCTGGAGCTCCAGTACGAGCTTGAGTCCAAGGCAGCCAAGTGGTACGCCACCATTGACATTGCAAATGCCTTTTTCTCCATTCCTTTGGCAGCGGAGTGCAGGCCACAATTTGCTTTCACTTGGAGAGGTGTGCAGTACACCTGGAATCGACTGCCTCAGGGGTGGAAACACAGTCCCAGCATTTGCCATGGACTGATCCAGACTGCACTGGAAAAGGGTGAGGCTCCAGAACATCTACAGTACATTGACGACATCATTGTATGGGGAAACACAGCAGGGGAAGTCTTCGAGAAAGGAGAGAAGATAATCCAGGTTCTCTTAAGAGCTGGTTTTGCCATTAAACGGAGTAAGGTCAAGGGACCTGCTCAGGAAATTCAGTTCCTAGGAGTGAAGTGGCAAGATGGACGCCGCCTAGTTCCAATGGAGGTGATTAACAAAATAGCAGCCATGTCCCCACCAACCAGTAAGAAGGAAACACAGGCTTTCCTAGGCGCCGTGGGCTTTTGGAGGATGCATATCCCCGAGTACAGCCAGATTGTAAGCCCTCTCTACCTTGTGACACGGAAGAAAAATGATTTCCAGTGGGGCCCGGAACAACAACAAGCCTTTGAACAAATTAAACAGGAGATTGCCCATGCGGTAGCCCTTGGGCCAGTAAGGACAGGACAGGACGTGAAGAACGTGCTCTACACTGCAGCCGGGAAGAATGGCCTTTCTTGGAGCCTCTGGCAGAAGGTGCCTGGGGAGACCCGAGGACGACCACTGGGATTCTGGAGTCGGGGATACAAAGGATCTGAAGCCAGCTATACACCAACTGAGAAAGAGATCCTGGCTGCTTATGAAGGAGTTCGAGCTGCCTCAGAAGTGATCGGCACCGAAGCGCAGCTCCTCCTGGCACCCCGACTACCAGTGCTGGGTTGGATGTTCAAGGCAAGAGTTCCTTCTACACATCACGCCACTGATGCCACATGGAGTAAGTGGATCGCTCTGATCACACAGCGAACCCGGATAGGGAATCCTAATCGCCCTGGGATCCTGGAAATTATCACCAATTAGCCCGAAGGTGAGAGTTTTGGACTATCCTCTGAAGAAGAAGAGGAGCAGGTGACACGGGCTGAGGAGGCCCCACCATATGACAAGCTACCAGCAGATGAAAGGCGATATGCACTCTTCACGGATGGCTCCTGTCGCATTGTAGGGACAAACCGAAAATGGAAGGCAGCCGTATGGAGTCCCACACGGCGAGTTGCAGAAGCGACTGAAGGACAAGGTGGGTCAAGTCAGTTTGCAGAGCTTAAAGCCGTTCAGTTGGCTTTGGATATAGCTGAACGAGAGAAATGGCCAAGACTCTATCTGTACACTGACTCATGGATGGTGGCCAATGCTCTGTGGGGATGGCTGGAGCGATGGAAAAAGGCCAACTGGCAGCGCCAAGGGAAACCCATCTGGGCGGCAGAGATGTGGCAGGACATCGCTGGCCGGGTAGAGAAGCTGAGTGTGAAAGTCGGTCATGTAGATGCTCATGTATGCAAGAATCGGGCTAATGAGGAGCATCGTAACAACGAGCAGGCGGACCGAGCTGCCAGGATTAAAGTCTCTCAGGTAGATCTGGATTGGCAGCACAAAGGAGAATTATTCCTGGCTCGATGGGCCCATGACGCCTCCGGTCACCAGGGGAGAGATGCAACATACAAATGGGCTTGTGACCGAGGGGTGGACTTAACCAAGGACATTGTCTCACAGGTCATCCATGACTGTGAGACATGTGCTGCCATCAAGCAGGCCAAGCGGGTGAAGCCTCTATGGTATGGTGGACGGTGGTCGAAGTACAGGTATGGGGAAGCCTGGCAAGTTGACTACATCACGCTCCCCAGAACCCGCCAAGGCAAGTGCTTCGTACTGACCATGGTAGAAGGAAGTACTGGATGGTTGGAGACATATCCCGTGCCTCATGCCACTGCCCGGAATACCATCCTGGGCCTCGAAAAACAAGTCCTGTGGCGACACGGCACCCCGGAGAGAATTGAGTCTGATAATGGGACCCATTTCAAGAATGACCTCGTAGACACCTGGGCCAAAGAGCACGGCATTGAGTGGGTGTATCATATCCCCTACCATGCACCAGCGGCTGGAAAAGTTGAGCGGTGCAACGGACTGCTGAAAACCACCCTGAAGGCACTGTGTGGGAAGACTTTCAAACACTGGGAGCTGCATTTAGCAAAGGCCACCTGGTTAGTCAACACCCGAGGCTCCATCAATCGAGCTGGCCCTGCCCAGTCAGAACCTTTGCATACTGTAGATGGAGATAAAGTCCCCGTGGTGCATATGAGAGGAATGTTAGGGAAGACTGTTTGGATTAGTCCCACCTCAAGCAAAGGCAAACCCATCCGAGGGATTGTTTTTGCTCAAGGACCTGGTTCCACCTGGTGAGTAATGCAAAAAGATGGGGAGACACGTTGTGTACCACAAGGGGACCTAATTTTGAGTGAGAATGGTCTGTAATGTTTCATTGTATATATGTATATATATAAGTGTATATAGTTTTAAGGAGACATAGTTTCTAAGGGGGTTAATTTGGGCATGACATGGATGGTATAGAATAAGGGGTGGATAATGTCCTAGTTAGAACAGCTGGGACCGATTCATCATTGGATGGGTGTAGCCCAAAACTGTGTATTCTATAGCCCTCCATGCCATTTCACAGAAACTGTTGTCAGTAGAGGCCTGCGAGGTGCCCCCCCCCCCCCCCCATGCTCCTGTCCTCATGCCCTTTTGTGGAAATTCCCTGACTGAGCACCCTCACACCCTTTTATGGAATTCCCCACTCTGAGGGAAGGACCGAACATCCTTTTATGGAATTCCCCACTCTGGGGGAGGGGCTAAGCATTGCTGCCAGAGCTGGAGAATATATAAACCTGGAGTTTCAGAACCTTCTCTCTCTCTCCACTCGTGGGACCCAGAGGAGGACTGCAGTTCAACCACCACCCTCGGCTGTACTACAATCACCATTTTTAGCTGGACTGCAGCAGCTCTCCCACCAGCAGGTTTTTTTCCCCTCTCCCTTTGCTTTGGACTCAAGGGGGGCCCAGGGAGCACTGTTGTGTTTGTGCCCTGGGGTGCCAAGTTGTACATTTGGGTTTTGTGGGTTGATACCAATTGCTTGTCTGTGTAGTTGTGCTTATTGTATTATTTTATTAAATTGTTATTCTGACTTACAATCTCTCTTTTGAGTTAAGTTCATTTCCCCTGCTGGTTAACTTTTAAACCAGCACA
>NW_020886520.1:0-6066 GCF_003945725.1 Corapipo altera
GGGGGGGGGGGCACCTCGCAGGCCTCTACTGACAACAGTTTCTGTGAAATGGCATGGAGGGCTATAGAATACACAGTTTTGGGCTACACCCATCCAATGATGAATCGGTCCCAGCTGTTCTAACTAGGACATTATCCACCCCTTATTCTATGCCATCCATGTCATGCCCAAATTAACCCCCTTAGAAACTATGTCTCCTTAAAACTATATACACTTATATATATACATATATACAATGAAACATTACAGACCATTCTCACTCAAAATTAGGTCCCCTTGTGGTACACAACGTGTCTCCCCATCTTTTTTGCATTACCCACCAGGTGGAACCAGGTCCTTGAGCAAAAACAATCCCTCGGATGGGTTTGCCTTTGCTTGAGGTGGGACTAATCCAAACAGTCTTCCCTAACATTCCTCTCATATGCACCACGGGGACTTTATCTCCATCTACAGTATGCAAAGGTTCTGATTGGGCAGGGCCAGCTCGATTGATGGAGCCTCGGGTGTTGACCAACCAGGTGGCCTTTGCTAAATGCAGCTCCCAGTGTTTGAAAGTCTTCCCACACAGTGCCTTCAGGGTGGTTTTCAGCAGTCCGTTGCACCGCTCAACTTTTCCAGCCGCTGGTGCATGGTAGGGGATATGATACACCCACTCAATGCCGTGCTCTTTGGCCCAGGTGTCTACGAGGCCATTCTTGAAATGGGTCCCATTATCAGACTCAATTCTCTCCGGGGTGCCGTGTCGCCACAGGACTTGTTTTTCGAGGCCCAGGATGGTATTCCGGGCAGTGGCATGAGGCACGGGATATGTCTCCAACCATCCAGTACTTCCTTCTACCATGGTCAGTACGAAGCACTTGCCTTGGCGGGTTCTGGGGAGCGTGATGTAGTCAACTTGCCAGGCTTCCCCATACCTGTACTTCGACCACCGTCCACCATACCATAGAGGCTTCACCCGCTTGGCCTGCTTGATGGCAGCACATGTCTCACAGTCATGGATGACCTGTGAGACAATGTCCTTGGTTAAGTCCACCCCTCGGTCACGAGCCCATTTGTATGTTGCATCTCTCCCCTGGTGACCGGAGGCGTCATGGGCCCATCGAGCCAGAAATAATTCTCCTTTGTGCTGCCAATCCAGATCTACCTGAGAGACTTTAATCCTGGCAGCTCGGTCCGCCTGCTCGTTGTTACGATGCTCCTCATTAGCCCGATTCTTGCATACATGAGCATCTACATGACCGACTTTCACACTCAGCTTCTCTACCCGGCCAGCGATGTCCTGCCACATCTCTGCCGCCCAGATGGGTTTCCCTTGGCGCTGCCAGTTGGCCTTTTTCCATCGCTCCAGCCATCCCCACAGAGCATTGGCCACCATCCATGAGTCAGTGTACAGATAGAGTCTTGGCCATTTCTCTCGTTCAGCTATATCCAAAGCCAACTGAACGGCTTTAAGCTCTGCAAACTGACTTGACCCACCTTGTCCTTCAGTCGCTTCTGCAACTCGCCGTGTGGGACTCCATACGGCTGCCTTCCATTTTCGGTTTGTCCCTACAATGCGACAGGAGCCATCCGTGAAGAGTGCATATCGCCTTTCATCTGCTGGTAGCTTGTCATATGGTGGGGCCTCCTCAGCCCGTGTCACCTGCTCCTCTTCTTCTTCAGAGGATAGTCCAAAACTCTCACCTTCGGGCCAATTGGTGATAATTTCCAGGATCCCAGGGCGATTAGGATTCCCTATCCGGGTTCGCTGTGTGATCAGAGCGATCCACTTACTCCATGTGGCATCAGTGGCGTGATGTGTAGAAGGAACTCTTGCCTTGAACATCCAACCCAGCACCGGTAGTCGGGGTGCCAGGAGGAGCTGTGCTTCGGTGCCGATCACTTCTGAGGCAGCTCGAACTCCTTCATAAGCAGCCAGGATCTCTTTCTCAGTTGGTGTATAGCTGGCTTCAGATCCTTTGTATCCCCGACTCCAGAATCCCAGCGGTCGTCCTCGGGTCTTCCCAGGCACCTTCTGCCAGAGGCTCCAAGAAAGGCCATTCTTCCCGGCTGCAGTGTAGAGTACGTTCTTCACGTCCTGTCCTGTCCTTACTGGCCCAAGGGCTACCGCATGGGCAATCTCCTGTTTAATTTGTTCAAAGGCTTGTTGTTGTTCAGGGCCCCACTGGAAATCATTTTTCTTCCGTGTCACAAGGTAGAGAGGGCTTACAATCTGGCTGTACTCGGGGATATGCATCCTCCAAAAGCCCACGGCGCCTAGGAAAGCCTGTGTTTCCTTCTTGCTGGTTGGTGGGGACATGGCTGCTATTTTGTTAATCACCTCCATTGGAATTAGGCGGCGTCCATCTTGCCACTTCACTCCTAGGAACTGAATTTCCTGAGCAGGTCCCTTGACCTTACTCCGTTTAATGGCAAAACCAGCTCTTAGGAGAACCTGGATTATCTTCTCTCCTTTCTCGAAGACTTCCCCCGCTGTGTTCCCCCATACAATGAGGTCGTCAATGTACTGTAGATGTTCTGGAGCCTCGCCCTTTTCCAGTGCAGTCTGGATCAGTCCATGGCAAATGCTGGGACTGTGTTTCCACCCCTGAGGCAGTCGATTCCAGGTGTACTGCACACCTCTCCAGGTGAAAGCAAATTGTGGCCTGCACTCCGCTGCCAAAGGAATGGAGAAAAAGGCATTTGCAATGTCAATGGTGGCGTACCACTTGGCTGCCTTGGACTCCAGCTCGTACTGGAGCTCCAGCATGTCCGGCACAGCAGCACTCAGGGGTGGTGTGACTTCATTGAGTCCACGGTAATCCACCGTCAACCTCCACTCTCCGCTGGACTTACGCACTGGCCATATAGGGCTATTAAAGGGTGAGCGAGTCTTGCTGACCACCCCCTGGGTCTCCAGGTCACGGATCATCTTATGTATAGGGGTCACAGAGTCTCGGTCGGTGCGGTATTGCCGACGGTGCACTGTTGCTGTGGCTATCGGTACCAATTGTTCTTCAACCTTCAGCAGTCCCACAGCAGAGGGGTCTTCTGAGAGACCAGGCAAGGTGTTCAACTGTCTAATTTCCTCTGTCTCCACAGTAGCTATGCCAAAAGCCCAACGAAGTCCTTTTGGGTCTTTGAAATACCCACTCCTCAGGTAATCTATGCCAAGGATGCACGGGGCCTCTGGGCCAGTCACGATGGGGTGTCTGTGCCATTCCTTCCCAGTCAGGCTCACTTCAGCTTCCAATACAGTCAGCTGTTGGGATCCCCCTGTTACCCCAGAAATGGAGATGGATTCTGCCCCTACATGTCTTGACGGTATTAAAGTACATTGTGCGCCGGTGTCCACTAAGGCCTTATATCTTTGTGGCTCTGATGTGCCAGGCCACCGAATCCACACTGTCCAATAGACTCGATTGTCCCTCTCCTCTACCTGGCTAGAGGCAGGGCACCCCTAGTCCTGGTCATGGTACTCATTGTGCTCTTCTTGTAAATATGACCTGGAGGTCCCTTCAAGAGGATCGGACGTATCATCATTCCTGTACCGTCTGGAGTCTTGCCCACGAGAGACTGGAGCAGCATTTACCCTTGAAGAGTTCCTTGTGGCACTTGTCCCTCTTTTCAGTTCACGTACCCGGGCTGCTAAGGAAGAGGTGGGTTTCCCATCCCACTTCCTCATATCTTCTCCATGCTCACGGAGGTAAAACCATAGATTGCCACGTGGAGTGTGCTCTCTCTCCTTAGCTGGGGGACGCTGGCTCCTAATAGCAGAGACTCTTGTTTGTCCTGGTGCGATATGGAAGATCCCTTCCTTAATTTCTTCTCTTAGTTTCTGGTGTCCCTCTTCAATCTTCTCTTCCAGGCTTCGGACATGTTCAGCCAGTTTGGTTTCCACAGAAGAGACGTGGGCTCGTAATGGGGCAGTGACAGTGTCTTCATAAATCCTGAGTTTACTGACCAATGCACCCACCTTGTCCTCTCCCTCCCTCCATTGCAGCGTTGCTAGGTAACGGGAATACATTTCTGGCCCAAGTCGTGCAAACTTCAACCACATCTGGGATGTGCACTGTACACCATCTGGACTTTTAGGGAATCTTTCATCCTCTGAAAAGATTATTTCCAGTACAGCTAATTCCCTTAAGCACCGGATACCTTGTTCCATCGTGTTCCACTGTCCTTGCTGTACGTGGAGGTCCTCCTTACAAAGGTATCTCTCCCTCACGCTGGACAACAATCGCCGCCAGAGGCTGAGAGTTTCCTGCCTCCTTCCAATCCCTTGATCAATGACTACGTCTCGAGACAGGGATCCCAGCTGTCTGGCTTCACTCCCATCTAGAATTGTATCGTTAGCTGCGGCATCCCAGATTCGGAGCAGCCAGGTCAGAATGGACTCATTTGCCTGTCGTGTGAACTCTCTCCGGAGCTCACGTAGCTCACCCAGGGATAGGGACCGAGTGATTATTTCTGGCTCTGTCTCCTCCGGTGGATGTGAAGGTCCTGCCTCTTCATCATCATTTGCTATACGGACTGATTTAGTCTTTGATTTCCTTTTCTGGACAGGGGCGACTGCTATTGGTTTTGGTTGTTCTTCTGGCTCCTCGATGGTTTGTGTGGACACGGTGCCAGTTGATTCATTTCTTTCTCCCTCTGACTCAGCTGTGGTTTGGGTGGACGTGGTGCCTGTGGATTTGCTCCTTCTCTCCTCCCCCTGACAGTGCTGTACCATGTCAAGTAGTGTCCGGTAGGCAGTGGCCAGGGCCCAGCAGGTTGCTGTGAGCTGGCCATCTCTGGAGCTGCCAGAGCATTTCCCCTTCACCAGTCTTATCATGCTAACTGGATCCTGCAGTTGTTCAGGGGTGAATTTCCAGATCATTGGAGGAGAAAACTTCTCCAAATACTGGCCGATGTCCTCCCACTTCCCGTGCCACTCAGCATTATCTGCTCCCAGGGCAGGCGTCCAAACAACCTCCCTAGAAGGCCCTGTTCTGACCCTAAACATGGTGTACACAGTACAGAGCAGACATAGCAACACTAACAATAACATTATGCTATCCTTAACATCAAAAGGGAACTCAATATTTTCAAAAACTGTTGTAGCAGGTCTGAAGGGGAAGAAGGAGGTGAGAGGCTGGAAACAACCATTCCCCCCTGTTTCCCCAAAGGGCTGGGTGCGATTTTTAATGAGACTCCAGAGGTAACAACCCAAACCAGGACAGGCAAACAGGACTGAATACACATTTACAATGAAACTCATTGCTTCTGATGTTATGATAACATAAATATAGTATACTAATAAAGCAATTTGGATCCCTCTCCCTGGTTTTAAAAAGAGCATCAAAACAGGCAGATAATTCCCCATCTGTGGAAATATGAACATGCTCAAATACAACATCCATGTGAATGCATGAAACAACATGGTGATCAGGGAGTTTCTGTTAAGAAACTTTGAGTTTGTTAACTCAAACTCAAATTTGAGTTAAGACAAATGCTTAAAATGAAATTGTGATTCTGACTTCTCTCTCTCTGCCCCACGTTGGGCGCCAAAAATGTGCTGGTTTAAAAGTTAACCAGCAGGGGAAATGAACTTAACTCAAAAGAGAGATTGTAAGTCAGAATAACAATTTAATAAAATAATACAATAAGCACAACTACACAGACAAGCAATTGGTATCAACCCACAAAACCCAAATGTACAACCTGGCACCCCAGGGCACAAACACAACAGTGCTCCCTGGACCCCCCTTGAGTCCAAAGCAAAGGGAGAGGGGAAAAAAACCTGCTGGTGGGAGAGCTGCTGCAGTCCAGCTAAAAATGGTGATTGTAGTCCAGCCGAGGGTGGTGGTTGAACTGCAGTCCTCCTCTGGGTCCCACGAGTGGAGAGAGAGACAAGGTTCTGAAACTCCAGGTTTATATATTCTCTAGCTCAGGCAGCAATGCTTAGCCCCTCCCCCAGAGTGGGGAATTCCATAAAAGGATGTTCAGTCCTTCCCTCAGAGTGGGGAATTCCATAAAAGGGTGTGAGGGTGCTCAGTCAGGGAATTTCCACAAAAGGGCATGAGGACAGGAGCATGGGGGGGGGGG
>NW_020886521.1:0-6065 GCF_003945725.1 Corapipo altera
CTTGACAAAAGACTAAACATTTCTGTTGTATTCAGAAGTAGGATTGAAATGGGGAACATAGAATGGGGGAAGAGGGTTAAGGAATGTATAAACAAGGGTACTGGAGAAAGGGAAAGGGATAGGGGATGCTCCTTTTAGAGTCTACCTATAAAACTTACAAGGTTTACCAATATTAGAAAAATAAAAAAACCATTAGGGGTTTAAGGCATCAGTCCCCCCTTTAGAGATTAAACAAGACTCAAAGATCTTGTTCAATCTCTACTTCTGTTGCCGTGGGATTTAGGTGCTGAAAAAAAATCTCCCGGAGCAATTAATTAGGGGTGAGATAAGAAAGGGTTTATTTGCCAAGGCAGAAGATGTTACAAGATGCCCCTGTGCCTGAGAGGTTACATTTTATAATACCATCCATCCAATCCCAGATGTGTCCACCCTGTGGCCTTTTCTCTGGACCGCCCCGGGGTCCACTCCCTTAAAATGGGTCTGGGGTGTATTTCGGGACCACCTACTTCATCACCTTCATCATCATCAGAGCACAAAGGGTACATAGTTACCTAATTTTTGACCGTATTCTGTGGTTTAGGCCCAGATATGCTGTTCTACCAACAATCTAGGCCTTGCCTTGACAAAAGACTAAACACTTCTGCTGTATTCAGAAGTAGGGCTGATATGGGGAGCATAGAATGGGGGAAGAGGGTTAAGGAATGTATAAACAAGGGTACTGGAGGGAAAGGGAAAGGAACAAGGGACAAAGAAGGGAGGGTTTCTGCTTTTAAAACCTACTTATAAAACTTACAAGTCTTACAAATATTAAAAAAATAAAAAACCATTAGGGGCTTAAGGCATCACTACTTAGACATAGCACTAATCATATAACAAGCTATGCAGTTTTTATACTAGCATGAATGGCTGCTCTATTCATATTCAGTTTGGTAACTATGATGTAAGTTTGCGGAAATAAACTTAATGAAACATCTCTAAGAATTATCTAATATATGTAATTTAAACTCGTTGCCAAATTTCAGCCAAATCCGTAGTGCAAATTCAGCACTCACTTATAAATAATGTTTAATGCATTTTGCTAAAACCAAATGTAAATTTGGGTTTTAAACTTAATTCATAGTTCCTGGCAATACTAAGCAATACAAACAAGAGAAGCAAACTTAGACACTACTTTAACAGTCCTTGTAACAGTCTTTGCTGCTCTACTCGTCTCAGGAACAGAGGTTTTTCTTCTTCCTGGGTGAAATTCAGGGTCTTTGATGATAACTTGGTCCACGTTGGAGATGGTCTGTTGGACTTGAAAATAGTTCTTTCTATTTGGTTTACAGGAGTGTCAGTCTCAGTTTAACATAAACACAGTCCTTGGGCTGGAACAGATGAGCAGGACTGTCCAGCCTCACAGGCTTAGATGACACGATGAATTTGTGCAGTTCCTGCAAAGCAGATCTTAAAACATTAAACAATTCTACAGAAAAACCTCCTTATGCAACTAGGGAGTCGATGAAGTATGACTCTCTGTCTGATGACAATTTCACAGGAATTTTAGATCTTGGAATTCCTGCATTTCAATCTTCTGAGAGAGGAGCTTGTGCTTTTATCACATAAAGCGATTAACTGCCAGTCACAGATCTAATAGGCCAGTCAAGAGCTTACCTGAAGCAGACTGCATCTGGATGCAAACAGCACCCTGGCAGTGCCAGTAGCTCACCACAGAGAGCTTATACTCTCTGGACAAATTCTAGGCCTTACCGGGGGCAGGTTGTCCTGTTCCAACCTGTCCCAGACTGCAGTCAATCATCTTTACCTCATGGAGTAGTCTTACAGGGACTCCTTGCCTCCATGGATAAAAGCTTCTTCACCTGTTAAAATAGGTACACTTATAGATATATGAATATCAACAAAACAATAAAGCTAAGAAAGCATTCTCAGCAAACTATTTAAGCAACTTAAACCACTTATTCCAACAACGATGTTACTAGATGGTCTCAAGGATTGTAAGTAATGGTGCAGGCCAGATTTTTTGGGCCTTATTGGAGAGTTCACAGAACTAGTGTTGTTGCAGTGCTGTAGATTCCTGGTTAGCAGTCAGAACCAGGATCCTCATGATGCAGTGTTGAGCATGCTAGAGCAGTACTGCTGCTTTACAGAAGCTGTGATGGCATCCAGGCAAAGGGTCACTCTGTGTTTTCTCAGTTCTGTTGCCTTTCTTATCCGTCCTTCATCTCAGTGCAGGATTTCTTATGCAAATTCAGGTTCACATACATTCCTAGATGACACTAGATAAAAGCATCTTAAAAACATAAATAGATAAACATGAAAATTCTATGGACTTTTCGTCAAACTGCTTTTAGGAGAAATTCTTCTACAGGTTGTAGAGAGACATAGATGTTTACAAATTGTCGTTGGAACAAGATATGCGCAAGTATAAACATTGCAAGTTTTGAAGCAATTCATGTAACAAAAGCAAAAGCAATATAAGCTTTCAATTCTTAACAATTAAACTAACAATAAACGAAGCTTAAAATAATATAGAATAGAAAGTAACAAAAGAAACACAATAATTACAATATATGTATATGTTTCTGTACCACCTTTAGTGCAAGTTGATTTTCAATTGTGTCAGAAGGCCTTTATCTACTCACTCTTGGTCTGGTGTATTTCATTTGCAGTTAAGACATTTGTCTGCTCCTGCATAACAGTTGTTCTCATGACTTCTCAGCTTGAATTTTAGTGGTACAGCTCCAGGCCTGCTTGCTGGAACAGACTGTCTGTGAACAGTAAACTTCTGACACGTTGTTAGTCTATATTTAAGACAAATCAGTATTTCCCCCTTACTGAATTAGGGTAGGAATGTTCTTTCACAGTTTATGAGCCTGTGGCAGTTTTAAAAGACGGGATGCAAGGGTTAGTAGATAGTTTCTTTTCCCTTAGATAGTTCCCACAGTTTTCAAAGCATCACCTTATCATCTTATGACATATATTGCACCGGCGGGTTTTAGTTTTTGTGTTCGCCGGGAATTTACACTGATTTTGTGTGTGTCCCCCCCCTTCCGGTCTGATGGGAGGGTACGGATTATGCAGGTTTGGGAGGGCTGGAGGGGAAGCAACGGCTCCGTCTCCGCCCCCAATGGCGCAACCAGAGGGTCCCGTGTTAGGCTGGGTTGGGACTCCAGCCACAGACACCATTCTAGACTCTCTTGCAGCTTCTGCACCCCAGCCGCTAAAGGGTTATGAGTTGCTCCACTCGTGTTGGCCACAGCCAGGAAATAATTTGCCTTTGCCCCTGCTGCGACCCCCACTCTGTCTGCAAAGGCGGCAGCACCTCCTGTATCAAACCCAGATTTTACCTGTCCCGCAGTTGGACTCATTCTTTCTGTGCGCGTGGTTAACGCTGCCCCGGTACTCGCATCTGCCATCTCTGTCTGGACCACACTAGCAGGAAATAAAACTTCCTCATTAGTTAGAGCAACAACTAGGACTAGCTTTTCCCGTCTCCGCTTTATTGTGCTCACCACAGTTTTAAACTTCGGGATCACTCTCTGCTCTAATTTCGCTTTCTCTGTCCCCAGATCTTTTCCTGTCACACACATTCTCATTGTATCACACACAGGTAACACTTTTTTCTTCACGGTGCCAACCAGTTCCGTCGCCGTGGTAACGGTCATTCCAGAAGCCTCCCCTGCTCTCTGAGCTGGCAGTTCTGTTGCCGCGGCAATGGTTGTTTTTATAATCGCCTCACCGCCTACCGTACTAGTTTTCTACTTTCTGTTCTGATATACTGCCCAAGTTATCTCTAATAATTTCCTCTTTATATCGTTTGTGGACTGTCCCACAAACAGGTATACCAACTGTTTCTTTCCCAAGTCTGATTCTAAATCAATATCAATATATTTTCTAACAACATCTTTCAATCTGTTCAAAAACTCTGTGGGTGACTCATTTGCTTTTTACCTGGTTTCACACATTTTGACCCAACTCATTTCTCTTGTCTTTGTTTCTACAACAGTACAACCTGCAGCAAACTTTGGGGTCTCTCTTGCACTCGGGGCATGCAGTTCCGTTCTTACAACTCTCATATCGCTATTACCACTGATAAAATCAACTGCCTGAGCACCCGTCTGTGGTGCTGGGCTACTCGCTCTCACAAACACCTCTACATTTGGGGCCGTCACCCCCCCTGGGGTTGACGTCTTCGCTTCACTGTCACTGTCTAAATCAGTGATTCCTACACCTGCCGCCGTCTCTGCACCGGCCAATTCCGGCGGCGCTTTCCTTGTGACTTCTAAAATCTCTTTTGTTTCTACAACAGATGCCGCATCTATAATAACTTTCTCTGATGTTACTACACCAAAAACAATCTTACTAAAAGCTGACTTTTCAACCTTCACTACTCCGTTACCGATACAACTATCAACTTTAGCTGTTACTTGTTCCTCTACTTTCAAGCTCACTTCTGCTGTTGCTATGACAACTTTATCTGCTCTGGCAAAGCTGCCAGCTGCTGCAGAGCTACAGACTGCTTCCCCGCTCGCTGGAACAGGCAGGGCAGACCCCGCAACCATTGCCCCTGTGGGACCAGGAGTTTCTCTTGCTGTTACTCCTGTTGTAATCAAACTAGATGTTCTTTCCGGGCTAGCCAGTTCCGCAGCATCTGCATAACTCTCGCTCTGCTCTGCTGCACTGCAAGCAGCTTCAACAAAAGCTGATTTCACCTGCACCTCTGTGCACACTCCAACTAAAACGACAGAACTTGCTCCCACTGGATCCGGGTTAACTTCTCTAGAGACCTTAATTTGCCTAATCCCTCCCGGTGCAGTCCGATCCACACCAGGGGGTCCTTCAATGACTCCTTCCTGCTCAGCAGGGGTTGGTCCCTGGGGCCGCTCCTCCTGCAGCTCCCGGGCTGTTTTCTCTCCCATCCGGTGGTATTAACACATTTAAATCACCTTCTCCGGTGTTCTTAAATAGGATTTGTGGGACAGGAGCAACCTCAACTCGATCTTTCCTTTTCCCTCTTCCTAAAACCATCTCTGCTTTTTCCTTCTCTCTTGAACTTTCGTTTTTCTTATGTCCTACACCTAATTCAGGGCATATTAACAGAGACAAGAACAGCTCTGCATATCGAATTTCCTGCCACCTCTGTTTTACATGAAGAAGTGAGATCAATCGAAACACTGTACCTAGTTTTAACGGACCAAATTCCAGCCACGCCACCCCTCTCATTTGTCCAAACAACGACCAGGCATCCATACACAACCTACACAGTTCTTCCTTCTTTAAAATTGTTTCAGAACCAGCTAAAGTCTTCCAATGTTTTAGAACCAGACTCAGGGGGGATTCTTTAGGGATCTCAACTTTTGAATCCACACAACCCATAATTACAAAATACAAAAACAAACCACAGCCACAGACTGGGATTTGAACCTGTTACCTTGGGGTTACAAATGCTGTTCCTGTAACCTCTCAGCTATTTACCAAGTCACACTGACTCCAGAGTCCCACCAACTCTTCCACAATGTCAGAGCACCGGAGGGCATCCCCTCCAAACCAAACAGTCCTAGGTTGACCTGCTCTGACCTGGGATGGCGAACTACCCGTTCGCCTCCTGGAAAGCGACTTTCGCGACTATTTCAAGGGTCCAAGTCTTTAAGTTAACTTTCCAGTAACCCGTGTTCCCTATCTCCCGGAACACAAAACACAAAACTTTCCCGCAGCTACTAACTAACCAAATAGGTACCGTTTCCTTATTTGTTCTTTTCTTATCTCACCTCTATGCTCCGTGCTTGCTTCCGTGGGTTCTGTGGAGCTGGGTTTCTCAGACCGGGGCAGGAATTATCTCAGATAAAAACCGGTTTGTTGAGGAATTCCTGCACGATGAAAGTTTCCAGTCTGAAGAAGTCCCGGTCCAGGTCTCCCCGTCGTACGGGCCACCAACTGTTGCTGTGGGATTTAGGTGCACAAAAAATCTCCAGAGCAGTTAATTAGGGGTGAGATAAGACAGGGTTTATTTGCCAAGGTTAAGATGTTACAAGGCGCCCACCCCTGTGCCCGAGAGGTTACATTTT
>NW_020886522.1:0-6064 GCF_003945725.1 Corapipo altera
GCTGTCCCCATGGGGCCCATGGCAGGGACAGGGCCGGCAGTCGCCCGCGGTGCCCCGGGTGGCATCGCCGTAGTAGCCGGGCTGGCACTTGTCACACTGGGGTCCCTCTGTGTGATCCCGGCAGCCCTGGGAAGCAAAGGGGTGATGGCACCGGTGTCCCCGCCATGGCGGTGCCCGGGGTGTCCCCTGGGTGTCCCCAGCTCACCTGGCAGACGCCGGTGTCGGGGTGGCACTCGCTGGCGTGGCCGTGGCACTGGCACGGCTCACACGTGCCCAGGTAGAGCCCGGCGCTGCTGCGGGTGTAGCCGGTGTCACAGTCCTAGAGGGGACACGGTGCCAGCGGGGTGGGACACGGCTCAGCGGGGCAGTGAGGGGCCCCCAAGGGTGCTGAGGGGCCCCAGGGGGTCTCACCTGGCAGGAGGCCCCGCGGTACCCGGGCGGGCAGGCGCAGTCCTCCACCTCCAGCGCGGGCGGGCGGCCGGTGACGTGTGGCACTGCCACGTCCAGGCTGACATCGGCCAGGCTGTGGGGACAGATGACACGTCACCACCGCCCTCCTGACACCCTCCACACCCCCTCCCGTGCCCCCCACCCCGAGTACCCACCTGCTCTCCTCTGGCTGCTCTGAGTAGGACGCCCGGATCATGAACAGGTCCACGTCGGCCAGGGCCATCAGCAGGTGCTCACGGGTGACATCGTGCCCATCCGCGCGGCGCCAGGCGCCCTGTGGCACACCGGGGTGATGGAGGTGCTGCCATCCCCCACTGCACACAGCCCCACCCCCCCAGGTACCCGGGGTGACCCCCCTATGGCACCCAGACTGATTCTGGGGGCACCCAGGGTGACCCCCTCATGGCACCCAGACTGATCCTGGGGGCACCCAGTCCCACCCCCTATGTCCCCAGTCTGATCCCAGGGGTTCCCAGTCTGATCTCCCAGCACCCAGCCCACCCCTGCCCCATGGCACCCAGTACAGCCCCCATGGGACCCACTCCAATCCCCTGGGGCACTCAGTCTGACCCCCACCATGACACCCAGTCCAAACCATGGGGCACCCAATCCCACCCTTCCATGGTGCCTGGTCCAATCCCCCAGTCCAACGCCCCATGGCACCCAGCCTGACCCTTGGGGCACCCAGTCCCTCTCCTCCCACATCCTGCCCCTTAGCACCCACTCCAGGCCCCCAGAAGACCCAGTCCAATTCCCTGGAGCACCCAGTCTGACCTCCCACAGCACCCAGTCCAACCCACCCCCCGCACCCAGTCTGACCCCCACCATGACACCCAGTCCAATCCATGGGGCACCCAATCCCACCCTTCCATGGCACCCAGTCCAATCACCCAGTCCAACCTCCCATGGCACCCAGCCTGACCCCTGGGGCACCCAGTCTATGCACCCAGCCCACCCCATGCCCCATGGCACCCAATCTGACCCCCATGGGACCTCTCCCAGTCCCCTGTGACATCCACTCCAACCCCCCATGACACCCAGTCCGATGCCTGGGGCACCCAAACCCACCTCTCCATGGCATCCATTTCACCCCTGCTCCAGAGCACCCAGTCTGACCCCCCATAGCACCCAGTCCAACCCACCCCAACCCCCAGTGTCCCCCCATGTCCCCCTTGCTGGGTGTCCCCCCCTCACCTCTCGGATGGGCACGGTGACGGCGGTGGGGACCCCGGCCGGGGGGGTGGCACTGGAGAAGTGCTCCAGGAGGATCCCGTTGCCCTGGAGCAGGACGTCGGGGTGCCGGGGGGGCGGGGGTGCCCCCGGGGGGGCGCGGTGTGTCACCGTGTACCGCAGCTCCCCCCCGTACGCCGTCACCTGCGGGGACACTCAGCGTGGCCGGGGGTCCCTCCCCCCGCAGCCAGTGCCAGCAGGGGACATTGAGGCACAGTGTGGTTTGGGGGGGTCACCCTGTCCCCCCACAGTGGCAGCAGGTGACACTGTGGGGCTCAGGTCAGCTCAGGGGTGTCACCCTGCCATCCTGGAGTAACGGGGTGGGCACAGTGAGGCTCAGGGTAGCTCTGGGATGTCACCTTGTCCCCCCCTGAGCTGGCAGAGGGGGACGTTATGAGGCTCAGGGTGGCCCAGGGGTGTCACCCCATGCCCCCCCTGAGGCAGTGCTGGGGGACAAGGTAAGGCTCAGTGTGATTTGAGGGTGTCCCCCTGTCCCCCCAGAGTGGCAGCAGGTGACACTGTGGGGCTCAGGTCAGCCCAGGGGTGTCCCCCTGTCCCCCGGCAGCAGGTGACATGAAGTTCTGCATGGCTCAAGGGTGTCCCTGAGCTGGCACTGGGGACATTGAAGGCTCAGTGTGGCCCAGGAGTGTCACCCTGTTTCCCCCCTGGAGTGGCGGTGGGCTCAGGGTGGTTTGGGATGTAACCCTGTCCCTGAGCTGGCACTGGGGACACGTTGAGGGTTGGTGTGGCCCAGGGTGTCCCCCTGTCCCTGAGCTGACACTGGGGACACAGTGAGCTCAGGGTGGCCCGGAAGTGTCACCTTGTCCCCAGCGAAGGGTGGTGGCAGCACCCAGTACAGGACACCCCGTGGCAGGTCCCGGAAGGTGTCGAGGAGCAGTTCCCGTGGGGACACGAAGCGGGGCACAGCCCCTGGCAGGGGAGTGCCCGACACGTTGGCCAGGGGCAGCGGGGCAGAGTCCTCTGAGGTCAGCAGCACCTGGGGAGGGAGCATAGTGGGCACGGCATGGCATGGCATGGCATGGTACTACATGGAATGACACGGCATGGCATGGCATGGCATGGCATAGCATGGCATGGCACTACATGGAATGACACACTGTGGCACGACATGACACTACCTGGCATGGCATGGCACTACACGGCACAGTGCTACATGGCAGGTATGACATGGCACTACACGGCATGGCACAGCACCACGTGGCATAGTATGACATGGCATGGCATGTCCAGGCAGGGCATGGCGTGGCACGTAATTCCACATAATGGCAAGAAGTGGCATGACATGACATAGCCTGGCACGGTGTATGATGGCACCACATGGCACAGTATGACATGGTATGTCAAGGCACAGCATGGCATGGCATGGTATGTAACGGCATGGACAACGTGACATACCATGGTATGACATGGCATGGTGTAACATGGCATATCATGCCATGACGTGGCACGACGAGGTGCGACATGGCATGGCACAGCACAGTGTGGCAGGGCATGGCCTGGCACCACAGGGCACGACACGACAGATCACGGCCCATCATCGCATGGCATGGCAAGGCGTGGTGGGACATGGCACGACACGGCATGGTATTGACATGGCGTGGCCCAGCATGGCACTACATGGTGTGGCATGGCTTAGTGTGACACAGTATGGCTCAGCACAGCACTGCACGGCACAACATGGCATGACATGGCACAAGATGGCACAGCAAGGCACAGCATGTCACATGGTGTGACATAGCATGGCAGAGCATGGCACATAATGGCGTGGCATGGCTTGGTATGACACAGTATGGCCCAGCATGGCCCAACATGGCACAACATGGCAAGACACGCCGAGGCATGTCACGACACGGTACAGGATGGCACAGTATGGCACAGCATGGCACAGTGCGGCACACTGTGGCCTGGCACGGCCTGGCCTGCCCCGTCCCCCCCGTGCCCCTCACGGTACCTGGTGTCGGTGCCAGGCGGAGCTGGCACAGGAGCGGGACAGCCCCATGCAGAAGCAGGGCAGGCAGCCCGCGGGGTTGGCAGCGCTCAGGTGGAAGGTGCCCGCGGCACAGGAGTCACAGAGCCGGCCCCGCACGTTGGGCTGCGGGCACAGGGAGGGGGCAGAGTGAGGGGGCGCGGGGGGCACGGGGCTGGGCGCTGGGGGTGGATGGGGTGCCATGGGGTGAGGGTGGGATGGGTGCTGGGGGTCAGAGGGGGGGCCGGGGGGGTTCGGCTGGGGGGTGGGGGGGGGTCAGACTGGGTGTCATGAGGAGGTCAGACTGGGTGCTATGAGGGGGTTTATCATGGGTGCTGTGGATGGGATGGTGGGACTGGGTGCTATGGGGGATCAGATTGGGTGCTATGAGGGGTTGGACTGGGAGCTGGGGGGTCAGACTGGGTGTTATGGGAGATCAGGCTGGGTGCTATGGAGGCGTTTGTCATGGGTTCTGTGGGTGGGATGGTGGGACTGGGTGCCCCAGGGAGCAGACTGGGTGTTATGGGAGCATTGTAGTGTATCCCATGGGGGGTTGGGCTGGGTACCATGGGGTGGGGGTGTGATGGGTGCTGGGAGGGTCAGACCGGGTGCCCCAGGGTGACTGGGTGCTATGGGGGTTCAGACTGGGTGCCACTGGGAGGTTGGGCTGGGTGCCATGGGGTGGGAGTGCGATGGGTGCTGGGGGAGGAGGATGAGACTGGGTACCCCAGGGAGCAGACTGGGTGCTGGGGGGATGGCAACCCCCACTGCCTCGTTGCCCCCCGTTGCCCCCCAGCCCCTGCCCTCACCTTGCAGCGACAGGTGCCACCAGCCTCGTCCTGGCCCCCGCGGGCATCACACTTGACAAGCTCCTGACCTGTGGGCAGCAGGGTGAGGGTGGGGGCCACCCACAGGGTGGGGGGATGCCCCCAACCAGCCCCCCCACTCACCGATTGGGGTGCACTTGCCACCTGGCTGGATGGGGTCTCCCTCGTAGCCTGGGGCACACCTGTGGGGATGGGGGGTGATTGGGGGTGATTGGGGGGTGATTGGGGCGTGACTGGGGGGTGATGGGGGGCTGAGGGGTGTGGGGGTTACAGGGACTCCCCCCCACCTCTCGCAGCGCCGGCCGGCATATCCAGGGGCGCAGGCGTCGCAGGTGGCCTGGCCATCCGTGTCCAGAAAGCACGACTCCGAGAACCTGCGGGGACAGTATGGACCAGTATGGACCAGTAAGGACCAGTATGGATCAATATGGACCATTACAGATAAGTATGGATCAGTAAGGACCAGTATGGATCAATATGGACCATTACAGATCAGTATGGAGCAGTATGGATCAATATGGACCGGTAAGGACCAGTATGGGGCTTGGGGATGTTTTTGGAGAGCTCCCAGTGCTCCCAGTATGGCCCAGTGCCTCCTCCAGTTCTCCTCCACAAGGAGAGGCATCACTGGGGCAGTGGCACTGAGGGGGTCCCCGGGGGTGGCACTGGGGGGTCCCCGGGGTTGTCACCCACCTGCGTGAGGGCTCCGTGTAGGGACAGGGACAGGGGTGGCAGGCGGTGGCCGTGCCCTTGGTGGCATCGCCGAAGAAGCCGGGTTTGCACTTCTCGCACTGCGGTCCCTCTGTGTTGTGCTGGCAGTTCTGGGGGGACACACACACGTGTCACGGGGGGGGGTGGTGGCACCGTGCCACTGTGCCACATCCCTGTCCATTTGTCACCTCATCAGCCCCCCCGCCCCTTACCAGGCAGTGCCCAAACACGGGGTCGCAGGTGCTGGAGTGGCCGTGGCAGCCGCAGCCGGAGCAGGTCCCCAGGTAGGGTCCCCTCGTCACCCGCTCGAAGCGGGGGGCACAGCGCTGGCACGACAGCCCCGTGTAGCCCACGGGGCACCTGGGGACACAGTGGGGAGATGGTGGCATCGTGGCACCATAGCAGTGGTGGCACCGAGCCCGTGACCTCGCCGTCGGTAGTCACCTGCACTCCTCAACGTTGCCAGCCGGCCCCAGGCCGGTGTCCCCGGCGCTGGTGACATCCATGGCCACGTCGCTGAGCCCCACGCTGGCCATGCGCCCGTCATACACCGCCCGGATGAAGATGCCCTCCAGCCCCTGCAGCACCAGCAGCAGCAGCTCCCGGCTCACCGGGGCACCCTGCTCATCCTCCCAGTGCTCCTGTCACGGGGCAGTGACAGTGGGGTCACAGCGGGCTGGTGGCAGTGCTGCCATCACCCACTGGCACCACTGGCATCGCCTGCCTGGCGTCACTGGCATCACTTACCCGCTGTCAGCATCACTCACTCATCGCTCCGGCATCACTCATCCACCACCATCACCAACCACCACCACCCACCACCACCATCACCCACCACCACCATCACCCACCACCACCA
>NW_020886523.1:0-6061 GCF_003945725.1 Corapipo altera
TGTCCACAGGACAAGAGGGACATGGACATGTTGGAAACAGTTCAGTGAGGGTTCATAAAGATGAAAGGACCAAAATCTCTCTTCTATGAGGAAAGGCTGAGAGTGCTGGGGCTGTTTAGTCTGCAGAAGAGGAGGCTTGGGGGGATCTTTTCAGTGTGTATAAATATCTGAAGGGAGGGAATTAAGGGGACAGTGACAGTAAAAGAGGCAGTGAACACGAATTAAAACACATGAACTTTCGTCTGATCACACTGAACCCTTCCTTACTGTGGGAGTGATCAGTCACTGGCACAGGTTCCCAGAGACACTTTGAAGACTCCATCCTTGGAGGTTTGTGGTCCAGCTTGAGTAAATGGCGTAGACCAGATGATCTTCAGAGGTCACTTCTGAACCCAACCATTCTGTGATTCATGTGTTGCCATTTCTGAGCGCTTTCTTCACTAAATTCTCTTTGAGAATTCTGAGATAGACAAAAAAATATTTGTTCCAATTATTAAGGCTGCACTTCTCGAGGAGGACCCATGCACACTACAGTGCATAAACAAACTTTACACCAGACAGAGGTAATCACATTTCGATTATTAGTTGTTATGGTTTCACTACGACCCACTACAAGACAGGTATTGAAAAAGAAAGGGTTAACCTGAAAACCAGATTCATTCTGTATTTCAGGAATTCAAGAGGTAAATGTCAAAGTTATCTTTTCATGCAGGCTTTTTTATTTAAATGTTTCAGAATTTAATAAGGAGCATTTTGTTCTTTTTAAGTTGTGAAAGCTCCTGCCAGTCATCTTCTGCTTAGTGGCCCTGCAAGTTTTCCTGAGACTATGCTAAAAGAACGTGTGTGGTTATGCAGACTCCCTATGATCTTCTTTTAATATCTTAGAAAAACTTCCAATGCATGATTCCAAGGCATCAGACCACTTTTGTTTCAATATAAACATCTTTTATTCTTAATTTCCCAGTGCCAATTATTTTCAAAAAAATACCAGACAATGTTTGCTCCTCTAATGTTTATTAAACACTTTCTTTCTCACTCATTTAAATGGGTTCCACCGCTCACCAGGAAAATATTTAATTAGTCTGAAATACTCTCAGCCCAGAAACTGTGACCTGGGAAACAGGCAGATCCTGCAGATATAGCCCCTGTGTGTAGTACCGCCACAATGGGCACAGAGAACCAGTTTTTCATCATGGTAGAACTAAGTCAGTTTTCATTTCTCTCATATGCATATGCATATGCATTATATAAGTTTTTATATGCACAATTATAAAGTCTTTTTTCCATAGAGTGTTGTACATTAGACAGACAATGTTGACTGAGGACTAGTTCATTCTGGCTTTCTATGTGTATGGAGATAGCCATATCTAATGTGCAGTATGCCAAATGTGATGCTTACTCTAACCCCACCATGTCCACAGTAACCAGAACAAATGACTCAACTTTTATGTTGAGCTTGAGAGAGGGAGAACTAGAATTACCACACATTTTCAGTTAGGGAATTAATATAAGAAGAGAGAGAAAAAAAAATCTCTTTAACTAGAGGATAAAGCTAACCTAATTGCTTGTTTAGGATCACAAAGGAATACCATAACAAAAGGGAGCAGATTCCATCTTCCAGTATAATTTATAATAATATATACAACTAAAAAAATCTTTATTTTTTATTGTTCCATCTCTTTTGCCAACATTCCAAAAAACATACAATTAGATAAACACCTTGTAGAAATAATTTGATAGGGATAAGCAACCAGAAAAAATTCTTGATGTTAAAAAGTGTTGGAAAACTTTAATCATACACATTTTTATTAGTACTGTGTCTGCAGATAGTAGACTTCGGGTGACATATAGAATGGTTCAGATGTGCAATCCTAATTAATGCTTTTATATAAGGAATCTGTACTCTCTGAGATTTCTGAAAATGAGACATGACATAGAAATCAAACAAATAAAATTTAAAAATGGTACTGTCTGTTTGCTCCACATCTGACTTTGAAGATAGATCTAACATAAAGGGTAACATAAACTCTCTAGATGTGCCATACAAAAAGAGTCCTCTGAACAGAAGGTAATATTCCAAAAAGCATGTTAGCCCTCTTGAAGACTAATTAATCCATTTGATAGAGTTCCTGATAGTCCTACCATCCTCCATAGGCAAGCCAGCATCTTGTGGTCAAAGACATGAAGGCTGGCCAACTAGCTATAGGAAACCATTAAGTATTAGTTTAATGTTTGCAACATATTCCTTTTTTTCTTTCTTCTTTTATTTTTTTTTAATAAAGTGCTAATCATTTTCAGCAATTATTCTGTATAGGATTGGTATTTTCATAGAACCATAGAAACTGAAAATATTTTGCATCTAATGTACCTAATTAATCTTCAGCACCTGGAGCATCTGTCCTGTCTGTGCTACAGCTTATGCTGGATCACTTACTGAGGTGACTGACAGAGGTTGTCCAGTGACTGTGCTCAGCCAATGACCATAATTATCCAGTGCTGGAAGTTACCAAGACCTTTTCTTAGTGGCACTGTAAAAAAGGTTTTGGCACAATATTCAGTACCTTCTGTATGTAAAAATGCAATATTTCAATATTCAATAAAAATGTCTGATATTCACAGCCATTCTAATAGTAGGTACACTATATGTATATGTATGCAATACAGCCTATATAGCGCTTACATCTGAAAATGGATATTTTGAACATATTAAGCTTCATAAATAGTATAAATAGAATAATCAGGTACTCTTTTGTTCTTAGTGGATGATACTAAATTGCTGAGACCCAGGAATAACTGCTCCAGATGAGGGTAAAAACTGATGGACAGAATGGAAGGAGATCTAGGACTAGGGAGAGGTCATCTGTGGGGAAACGCAAACAAAATACTGATGAAGTCATTTATCTTTGTGCTCCATGGGTACAAATTGTCATCATAGTTTCCCTGATGCAGTAGCGAGAGCGTGCAAGGATTTTTAGGATTCTCTGGGGACGGGGCGAGGGGGTTGTAGGTGTATTTTTGAGGCAGGTGGCACTAGATGGCACTATCACAAGGGCTTTCACAGAGTACTGAGGGCGAGTAGCAGGCAATCGCTCTACCTGTTTGGTGGTGGTAGTGGGTGTGTGGGAAAGTAAGGGATCAAAAAGGCAAGGTAACTAGTTTTCTTACGCTTGCTAATACAGTAGGATTATTTACAGAGGCAGAGGCACCGCCTGAAGCCAGGAGATGCCGTGAGCTGAACTCATGGAACACCAGCTTGGCTGTGACTTGCTCGTGCCCACCTCTGTTCTGAGAGGGTGGCAATTAATCTGGAGAAATGTATGACACTATTACACATGTGATTGGAGGAGTTACGCAGGGAGCATGCTACTTGTTTTCCCTCTAAAGAGAAGCTGATTCATATGGCCTAGAAATTGGGTGATGCTTAGCAGAAGGACAACAGCATTTTAGTACATGAATGTCTCACAAAGGAGGTAATTATGTGATTAATTGCACAGCCATATGAAAAACCAATCTGCACACTAAAATCTCTCCTATAATCCACCATAAACAAAACTTATTATGACCATTCAAATAGATAGCCTAAAATAGTCCTCTTTGTACATTATGAAAGGTTTTTTACTTCATGTATTAATTTTCCGTCAGTCTCACTTCCATAATAGTTTTGTTTTCTGTCTTAAAATTCTGTCATGGAGTATGTCAGCATTCAAAAGCAGTTTGATATTTTATGACTTTCTGAATGAGAAAAAAAACCTTTTTACCTCTGAGTCTGGATTTTTAGGATGGGACACACAGCTCTCACTTTTAGCCCTGAGACAAGCTCTTGGAAGTGAGACATTTAGTTCTATAAAGCATTTTTATGTAATCTGCTGAGATATTAATATTTTGCTCTGGACTTGGAATGTACCTGGGACATGTCTTATTGTCAGCTGCTGTAAACACTAACTAGCTCTTGCAACGTTTTTTAAATTCATTTTTTTGTTTTTAACAACTCCAGAATAAATGTACTGGTATAGAATGGTGCAAAGGCTTTTTTGTTAGGTGTTTTGTATCTCTGCCTTATCACTATTGCAGTCAGATTGGAATTGGCTTTCATAATTAAAAAAGTTCAAAACCTTTCTATACTTACCACACAACACAGTTTTAGTGAAATACACTGGGTTTACACACTGTCTTTTGAGGTTTGTTATGTGGCAAACATGCTTTGTTTTTTTAGTTTCCGGTTTCAGGATGCTTATTGTTAAAACAGATTCTTAGAGGTCTGTGTTATTGTTCTGAATGTTTACTTGTCCATCTAGGGCTACAACTCTAACAGAGACAAAATGAAACTGAATCTTTCCTTTGGAAAAAGACTATTCAAAGTGAACATAAAATCAATTTTTCAATAAATGTAAAACCACACAGCATCTGGGAAATGGAAAAAGTGGTAATGCCTGTGCTCTGGGATGGAAAAAATTATGAACAGTGTAATTTGTGCAGTATTTTGCCCTGTATTGTGTATGTGCTGTGCTGGGAGACTCACCTCTTAGGCAGATCACAGAAAGATGCAAAGGTCAAATCCAGCTGAAACCCCCACTAATGCACCTGAGGTATTTGCTGAAAACAGCAGGCAAGGATCAGCCTGAGCATGCAAAAAACCAGCACCCTGTGAGAGCCTGCTGTTTCCCCCTGTGTTTAGGAGAATTCTAGTATCTATTGATCCAGATCTGCATGAGGATTTGTGCGTAGGTTTAAAGAATTGACATTACCTTACATTTACAATGTCCACCAAGGAAAAGGAGGCAATTTTTCTCTAATCCCTAATCATTTAGGAATGGCAAAGTTTCAGTGCCTCTACAATTTCCTGAGGATTTTGTCAAAATCTTGTTACTTGGCCCTCTAAGTAGTATTCTTTTGCTTCAATAAATGATAATCAAAATTCAGTTGATATATGTCTAGGAGATATTTTCAAGTGCCTGCAGCTACCAAAAATAATCACAGTGGGTTATTTCTGGTTTTTACTCTTACCCCAATTTACCAGTCACATATCTTCCTTTTTTTTTTCCATTTCACTCACTTTGGTATTTGCACACACATAAAAAAAACCCACTACAAACAATAATTTTCTTGAACAGTAACATCAAAATGATTTTTACATTGGGAACATAGACCAAAGTGCATCCAGCTCCTGGTAACTGAGGGCTTTCTCCATCAGTAGAGACACAGAACAAAAGTGACCATGAGTCTACAAGGGTAGCTCTCAGGGAAGAGATTTAGGCTCCCATACCTACTTCATTTAACAATTAACATAAAATACATTGTAGGCTTAGGTCATAGGACCAGAGTCCTTTGACTAGCCGTGCTACTAGTTAAACTGCAGAAATGTGATACAAATACAAGGTAATTATAAACTAACCTCCCTACCTTCCCTATCACTCTTACTTGAAAGAAACTTGATCACATAAAAGATGGTTAGGGTGCTTTTCTAGGAGCTGGGAATTATGAACTCATGGTTTTTACAGAAGGGATTAGCAAAGTCTGTGGAAGCCTAAAAGAAAAAAGCTCAAGTCATGAGCACATTGTATTTGTTACCTTACCTCTGTGTCTATCATTGGTGAAATCATGTTGAGCATAATGGATTTGGGTTTGGAAAATATAGAAGAAAGAGGGCATTGAACTGGCTTGTCTTTAAAGAAGAATTAGAAAAAAATCAATATGTTTCTTTTAAGTGAAAAAGTTTAGGTACTCTAATTTTTTTGAGATAAAGTTATGACTTCATCTCTGTAAGAATCAACATGATGAATAATATTTTCATAAATAAATTTTTGGTCAATCCAGATAAAAGTATAATACAATTCAACATTTGGAATTTGAAGCCAGACAAATTAAAATTAAATTCATGTGAATATGATTCACTGAGTGGCTAACTGATTAACCCAACTGTTTTCCAAGGACTACTGTGGACTCCTTATCCCCTTAGATCAAGATGTAATATTTTAATTAAGGTAAATTAAATCCAAATGGAAGCATATTATGCAGTTTGTCATAGGGACCCTCACTGAACTGTTTCCAACATGTCCATGTC
>NW_020886524.1:0-341 GCF_003945725.1 Corapipo altera
ACTTGTGGTGTGGAAGGAATCTTTGTTTATATGCAATTTGGGGAGTGTGTCTGGCAGTTGGGAAACAGGTCTGAGAACAGAAAACAACAGCCCTTATTGCCAGGAAAGAAAACCTGGAAGCTCTGGCTTTGTGGTGCAGTTGATTTGTCAACCTGGAAACTCCACGGGGAGCAAGAACTTTCTGTGCTTGCATCTCTTCTGTGGGAGGAATCTTTGTTTACCAGGGAAGGGTGCTATTCCCATGTGCACTGGCTTCTCACCCAGCTCACAGAGTTTCTTTAGCCTTCCCTGGAGAGACAGGGTGTCTCTGTTTGCATTGAACAGACAAGTCTTGAGCCAGC
>NW_020886524.1:441-4859 GCF_003945725.1 Corapipo altera
CTTGCATCTCTTCTGTGGGAGGAATCTTTGTTTACCAGGGAAGGGTGCTATTCCCATGTGCACTGACTTCTCACCCAGCTCACAGAGTTTCTTTAGCCTTCCCTGGAGAGACACGGAAGGACTAGACAGGGTGTCTCTGTTTGCATTGAACAGACAAGTCTTGAGCCAGCCGTGCGCACCTGGTGTGGGTGTGGGGAGATGACCCTGAGCAAGTACAATTGCCATCAGCCTCCTGGGGGAGCTTTGAAGTTATGTGGAACAAAGAGGGTCTCGATGTCACTTTTCATTTACTGTACTAAACCCCGGCAAAGCCCCTGGATGCAGCTCTGGGATGTGCTTCTGTGGACAGAGTTCCCTATGTCCATGCCTCAGGCCATGGGGCTTCTCAGATAGTGGCAGAGCAGGTGGTACCCCCCAAGGGCTGGGCTGCTTCCAGGCTCCGGGCATGGCAGCAAGAGCCCCAGGAGATACTGCCTCTACTGTCATGAAATGTCTGTGTGTGTGCAAGGGAAGGACTCGTGTGTCTGAAAACCCTGGTGTGCCCCCGCCAGGACACCACTGACTCTTGGCCAGCTTGCCATCCACCAGGACCCCAGAGGTCATTTTCCAGCACTGCTATGCAGCATGTCATTCCCAGTCTATCCGTAAATCTGGGGTTGCCCCATCCCAGGGACAGATTCTGGCACTTCCCCTTGTTGAACTTCCTCTGGTTGATGATTGCCCAAACCTCTGATTTGAGGTCTCTCTGCAGGGTCTCCCTTTTCCATGAGGCCCTAGAGTGTCACAATGTCCCCTTGATTCCAGGGGAATCTGCAGTGTCCAGTGTTCCAGGTGCTACATGAAGCCCCATATTGTCACAATGGCACTAAAATGAGAGAGGGTCAGCACAGAAAGTTCTTGCTGCCCATGGAGTCCCCAGGGAGACACACTAACGGCACAACCAGGCCAAAGTTTCCAGGTGTTCTTTCCTGGGGAGAAGGGCTGTTGTTTCCTGGTTTAAGACCTACCTCCCCACTGACAGAACGACTCCCAAAATTTCATACAAACAAAGATTCCTTCCACACCAAAGGTAACAGAACAGAAAGCTCTTGCTGCCCACAGAGTGCCCACGCTGACCCACCAAGTACACCACAAAGCCAAAGATTCCAGGCTTTCTTACCTGCCAATAACGCCTGCTGTTTCCTGTTTTCAGTCCTGCCTCTCAACTGTCAAACTGATTCCCAAAATTGAATACGGCTGAAGATTCCTCCCAAAACAAAGGTGTCAGCACAGAAAGCACTTGCTGCTAAGCATTCTCCAATCTCACCCACCAAATGCACAACAAAACCACACTTTCCAGACTTCCTTTTTTGGGGAGAAGTGCTTTTGTGTCCTGTTTTCAGACCTACCTCCCAACTGCCAGCCCGACTCCCAAAATTGCATACGGACGATGATTTCTCTCAAACCAAAGGTGCCAGCACAGAAAACTCTTGCTGCCCATGGTGTCCCCAGGCTGACAAACCAACTGCACAATAACCAAAGCTTCCAGGTTTCCTTTCCGGGAAGTAAAGGTTGTATTTTCTGTTTTCAGCCGTACCTCCCAACTGTCAGCCCGATTCCCAGAATTGCATACAAACAAAGATTCCTCCCACATCAGAGTTGCCAGCACAGAGAGCTCTTGCTTCTCATGGAGTCCCCAGGTTGTTCCACCGACTGCACCACAAAGTCAAAGCTTCCAGGCTTTCTTTCCTGGGGATAACGGCTGCTGTTTCCTGTTTTCAACCTTGCCTTCCAGTTGACAGTCTAAATCCGAAAATTGCATACAGACAAAGATTCCTCCAACAGCAGAGAGACCATGACAGAACGTTCTTGCTGCTCATGGAGTGCCCAGCCTGGTCAACCAATTGGACCACAAAACCAAAGCTTGCAGGCTTTCTTTCCAGAGGATAAGGGTTGCTGTTTCCTGTTTTCAACCTTGCCTCCCAAATGCCAGCCCTACATCCAAAATTGCATACGCACGAAGATTCCTCCCACAACAAAGGTGCCAGCACAGAAAGCTCTTGCTGCCCATGGAGTCCCCAGGGAGACACACTAACGGCACAACACGGTCAAAGTTTCCAGGTGTCGTTTCCTGGGGATAAGGGCTGTTGTTTCCTGTTTTAAGACCTACCTCCCCACTGACAGAACGACTCCCAAAATTACATACAAACAAAGATTCCTTCCACACCAAAGGCAAGAGAACAGAAAGCTCTTGCTGCCTACAGAGTACCCACCCTGACCCACCAAGTACACCGCAAAGCCAAAGCTTCCAGGCTTTCTTTCCTGCCCATAAGGGCTGTTGTTTCCTCTTTTCAGTCCTGCCTCTCAACTGTCAAACTGACTCCCAAAATTGCATACAACTGAAGATTCCTCCCACAACAAAGGTGCCAGCAAAGAAAGATCTTGCTGCCGAAGGAGTCTCCAGTCTCACCCACCAAATGCACAACAAAACCACACTTTCCAGGCTTCCTTTTTTGGTGAGAAATGCTTTTGTGTCCTGTTTTCAGACCTGCCTCCCAACTGCCAGCCCGACTCCCAAAATTGCATACGAACCATGATTTCTCTCAAACCAAGGCTGCCAGCACAGAAAGCTCTTGCTGCACATGGAGTCCCCAGGCTGACAAACCAACTGCACCATACTCACAAAGTTTCCAGGCTTCCTTTCCTGGAAGTGAACGTTGTATTTTCTTTTTTCTTCCGTGTCTCCCAACTGACAGCCCAACTCCCAGAATTACATACAAACAAAGATTCCTCCTACATCAAAGTTGCCAGTACAGGAAGCTCTTGCTTCTCATGGAGTCCCCAGGCTGCTTCACCAACTGCACGACAAAGCTAAAGCTTCCAGGCTTTCTTTCCTGGAGATAAAGGCTGCTGTTTCCTGTTTTCAACCTTGCCTCCCAGCTGACAGCCCAAATCCCAAAATTGCACACAGGTGAAGATTCCTCCAACAGCAAAGAGACCATGAGAGAACGTTCTTCCTGCTCATGGATTGCCCAGCCTAGCCAAACAATCGGACCACAAAACCAAAGCTTGCAGGCTTTCTTTCCAGAGGATAAGGGTTGCTGTTTCCTGTTTTCAACATTTCCTCCCAAATGCCAGCCCTACATCCAAAATTGCATAGGGTTAAAGATTCCTCCCACAACAAAGGTGTCAGCACAGAAAGCTCTTGGTGCCCATGGAGTCCCCAGGGAGACACACTAACTGCACAACCAGGCCAAAGTTTACAGGTGTCCTTTCCTGGGGAGAAGGGCTGTTGTTTCCTGTTTGAAGACCTACCTCCCCACTGATAGCCCGACTCCCAAAATTACATACAAACAAAGATTCCTTCCACACCAAAGGCAACAGAACAGAAAGCTCTTGCTGCCCACAGAGTGCCCACCCTGACACACCAAGTACACCACAGAGTCAAAGATTCCAGGCTTTCTTTCCTGCCCATAAGGGCTGTTGTTTCCTCTTTTCAGTCCTGCCTCCCAACTGTCAAACTGACTCCCAAAATTGCATACGGTTGAAGATTCCTCCCACAACAAAGGTGCCAGCACAGAAAGCTCTTGCTGCCTAAGGAGTCTTCAGTCTCACCCACCAAATGCACAACAAACCCACACTTTCCAGGCTTTCTTTCCTGGGGATAACGGCTGCTGTTTCCTGTTTTCAACCCTGCCTCCCAGCTGACAGCCCAAATTCCAAAATTGAACACAGGCGAAGATTTCTCCAACAGCAAAGAGACCATGAGAGAACGTTCTTGCTGCCCATGGAGTCCCCAGGCTGACAAACCAATTGCACCATAAAACCAAAGCTTCCACGCTTCCTTTCCTGGAAGTAAAGGTTGCATTTTCTGTTTTCAGCCGTCCCTCCCAACTGACAGTCCGACTCCCAGAATTGCATATGAACAAAGATACCTCCCACACCAAAGTTGCCAGCACAGAAAGCTCTTGTTTCTCATGGAGTCCCCAGGCTGCTCCACCAACTGCACCACATAGCCAAAGCTTCCAGGCTTTCTTTCCTAACGATAACGGCTGCTGTTTCCTGTTTTCAACCTTGCCTCCCAGCTGACAGTCTAAATCCAAAAATTACATAAAGATGAAGATTCCTCCAACAGCAGAGAGATCATGACAGAACGTTCCTGTTGCTCATAGAGTGTCCAGCCTGACCAACCAATTGGACCACAAAACCAAAGTTTGCAGGCTTTCTTTCCAGAGGATAAGGGTTGCTGTTTCCTCTATACAAACTTGCCTCCCAAATGCGAGCCCTACATCCAAAATTGCATACGGACGAAGATTCCTCCCACAACAAAGGTGCCAGCACAGAAAGTTCTTGCTGCCCATGGAGTCCCCAGGGAGACACACTAACGGCACAACCAGGCCAAAGTTTCCAGGTGTTCTTTCCTGGGGACTCCATGGGCA
>NW_020886524.1:4959-6055 GCF_003945725.1 Corapipo altera
TCAGTTGGGAGGTAGGTCTTAAACCAGGAAACAACAGCCCTTCTCCCAAAATTACATACAAACAAAGATTCCTCCCACACCAAAGTTGCCAGCACAGAAAGCTCTTGCTTCTCATGGAGTCCCCAGGCTGCTCCACCAACTGCACCACAAAGTCAAAGCTTCCAGGCTTTCTTTCCTGGCGATAACGACAGTTGTTTCCTGTTTTCAGCCCTGTCTCACGACTACCAACTCGAATTCCAAAATTGCATACAGACGAAGATTCCTCGAAGACCAAAGGTGCCAGCAAAGAAAGTTAGTACTGCCCGTAGAGTGCCCAGTCTGACCCACCAACTGCACCACAAAACCAAAACTAGCAGGCTTTCTTTCCAGAGGATAAGGGTTTCTGTTTCCTGTTTTCAATCTTGCCTCCCAAATGCCAGCCCTACATCCAAAATTGCATACGGTTAAAGATTCCTCCCACAGCAAAGGTGTATGGAAGTAAACGTTGGTACAGTTGGTGGGTAAGACTGGGCACTCTGCGGGTAGTACTAACTTTCTTTGCTGGCACCTTTGGTCTTCGAGGAATCTTCGTCTGTACGCCATTTTGGGATTCGAACTGGCAGTTGTGAGACAGGGCTGAAAACAAGAAACAGCAGCACTTTGTGGTGCAGTTGGTGGAGTAGCCTGGGGACTCCATGAGAAGCAAGAGCTTTCTGTACTGGCAACTTTGGTGAGGGAGGAATCTTTGTTTGTATGCAATTCTGGGAGTCGGGCTGTCAGTTTGGAGGCACGTCTGAAAACAGAAAATACAACTTATACTTCCCGGAAAGGAAGCCGGGAAGCTTTGGTTTTATGGTGCAGTTGGTTTGTCAACCTGGGGACTCCATGGGCAGCAAGAACTTTCTGTGCTGGCACCTTTGGTTTGAGAGAAATCATGGTCCGTATGCAATTTTGGGAGTCAGGCTGGCAGTTGGGAGGCAGGTCTGAAAACAGGACACAAAAGCACTTCTCCCCAAACACGGAAGCCTGGGAAGTGTGGTTTTGTTGTGCATTTGGTGGGTGAGACTGGAGACTCCTTAGCAGCAAGAGCTTTCTGTGCTGGCACCTTTGTTGTGGG
>NW_020886525.1:0-6054 GCF_003945725.1 Corapipo altera
TATTCCGGAATGGAGAGGATAGGCCAGAATGGATAGGACAACAAAAGAGCCCAAAGCACATGGGTTGCTCTGCACTGTGGTGGAGGGTGTTGGTTCTTTGGTTGCCAGGGCCTATTCCGGAATGGAGAGGACAGGCTGTGACAAGAAGTGCCTGTCAGAAGGGACGCACAAGAATCTTCTGTGGGCATCTTCTCTGCTCTGCCCTGCACATCTCTGTGCTGGGCTGAAAACTCAGCCTCTCTGCTTCCCTCTCCTAAGGGACTTGTTCTTAGACATCCCTTTCCCCTGCGCTCCTTTCCAAAGCCCTCCCGGCAATTCCCAAGCCTGGACCCGGCTCTCATCCCCTCTCTGCCTCAGAGCCCTCAACTTCTCTTGCAGAGAGCTGGGCCTGTCAATCCACCGTCCCTTTGGCTGGCTCACAGGTTCCTGCAGTCGCTGGGTTCTTCTCTTTGTCAGCTCCCAGAAAGGAAACCAAAATCAGTGCAGGACTTTAGCAGCACATCGGCCAAAGCCCAACCATTCCACCACTCACCATCTCCTAAGTGCTCTGAGCTCCTCCAGTCCCTGGCTCCGGCCAGAGTCTCAGCCTGCGGCTCTCACTGCATGGCACACCTGGAAGAGGGAAAGAAAACCTTCTGTGGCATTTCTGAAAGTTCCCTGGGCCCCTGCTCCTCCTCGCTCCCTCCCCGACTCACCTGCAACGCTCATCTCTTTCCAAAGGCTACCAGGACGGCCCCTCCAAAGAGAAGAGGCAAATGCTTCATTGCTGAGCCCTGCAATCCCCTGCCCTTGCCCACCAGGCCAGCACAAGAGCACTTGACCTTGTCGCTCGGCTCCTGGGCCTGTGGCTCTGCTCCCCTGCCAATAGGCACGGCCACTGCAAAGAAATCCCCCAGGGAAGGCACACACTGACGCAGCCCCTCAGAGGGCAATATTCTCCCCAAAGCTCCCCTCGCAGCTTCCTTGACACTGACCTCTTACTGCAGGCACCTCCTTCCCACTCTGTTGATGCTTCTCAGCTTGTCAACCACCCGGAAAAACAACAAATGCCAAGGGATGTGCTTAGATTCATCAAAGATACAGAGCACCAGAAGGAACATCTGATTCAGACTGGCAGGAAAATGCTCACCTTGCTCGCCGTCCCTCCAGTGACCAAGGCCCACCCCACCGCTTGCATCCCACCTGGAAAGAACAAGAAGACACTCCCAGAACGACCTTTGAAGAGAAGTGCCTGTCACTACTGCAAGGAGGGATGCAGAACAATCTCACAGGGGGGATATTCTAAGCTCTGCCCTGCAAACCCCAGTGCTGGGGTCAAAACACAGCCTCTCTGCTTCCCTCTCCTGAGGGACTTGTTCTTAGACATCCCCTTCCCCTGCCGGCAATTCCCAAGCCTGGACCCGGCTCTCATCCCCTCTCTGGCTCAGAGCCCTCAACTTCTCTTGCAGAGAGCTGGGTCTGGCACCTGCCAAAAGCACGGCCCTTCCGCTGCCTCGCAGGTTCCTGCAGTCGCCCCAGGCCCTGCCCAAGGCCCTCCCGTCAGGGGCTGGGCCCTGGGGACCGGGGGAGAACCCACCCGTGGCTTGGCCGTTCTTGCCCAGCCCTGCTCTGGCCCAGCCTCCTCCCCCCTGCACACTCCCCACTGCCACAGCCTGCGCTGGGGCAGCAGTTCCTTCTTGGACCCTTTCCAGCTGTCCCCATGGGGACACTTCCATTTTCTGGGCCAGGCCCCACAGGCAATCCCAGCCAGTCCTGCCCCTCGTCCCTAGCCCGGCTCACTGACTCCTGGGGGCCCCTGGAAGCCAAGAGCCAAAGGCCAACCCCCCCAGAGTGCAGCCTCACCCATCTGCCCTGGGGCCCCAGGCCTTCCCTTTCCCAAGCAGCCCCTGCAAAGCCTTGTCCGAGAGAAAACTGAGTGACCCGAGTCCTGGATGCTTTTAGGAAAGAGGTCGAAACATTTCTTGAACAATGGAGGGGGATGACTTTTTTATTCTTGACCTGTCCAGTTCTCCATTTGGGGGCAGGATGTCCTCTGGGGCAATGTTTTGTTCCCTTTGCAGTGAGTGCAGCCTCAGAGGGCTGAGCCCTCTCTGGCTGGGCTTGGCCTCTCCTGGAGAGACTCAGGCCTGGCTGGGCTGGCCCAGGCAGACGCTGCAGGAAGGAGAGCTCAGGTTCTGGCTCTGCTGTCCCTGGGGCTCAGCCTGTGCCCCATTACTGGGCAGGGGCTGAGCCCCACCTCTGCCTGGGGGCCTTGGCCAAAGGGCTGCCAAGGAAGAGGCCCAGGAGCCTTGGGGCCTGCCCAGCTTTCCTCCTCCCTGGGGGCTCTCAGTCCCCGCCTGACACCGTCTGGGCCCGAGGCCTTGCTGGCTTCGGGCTCACAGCCCGCGGGCACCATCCCAGCGGCCTGACCCCCTTCCTTCCCCTCTCTCCAGCCTCTCCTGCCTTTTCTGGCAAGGGGCCATGCAAGGAAAACCCCGCTTCTCACCAATGGCACCTGTGGCACGGCTGCAAGGCTCGAGTGGGCCAGGCAAGAGCAGGAGCACACAGAGCCTGAGGAGCCAGCAGATGCCCTGACTGGCCATCGTGCTGCTGCGGGACGAGCTGACACCTCTGCACAGTCTCTGCCCGTCCCTGCCAGCCGACTTCTGCCCAGGCTCTGGGCACGGGGACGCAGCGCTGACACTTTTCAGCCACCGCGCTCTTCCACAGAGGCTGTGATGTCACAAGGCCCTTGCCTGGCAGCCAGCAGATGGGCAAGGCAAGGCAAGGACGGAGCCTCTGAGCCACCAGCACGCTGTCCCCAAAGGCTGGGATGGTACAGAAGCCCAGAGCCCCTGAGGTTGTGAGATCAGAGACTTGGGAGATCAACCGGCATCCAGCCTACGCCCCATCCCCAGCACGTCAAGCAGAGCACGGCACTCAGGGCCATGGCCAGTCTTTGCTTAAACACCTCCAGGGATGGGGACTCCACCACCTCCCTGGGCAGCCCATTTCAATCCCTAATCCCTCTTTCTCTCCAAAAAGTCCTGCTCCTGGCCCTGACAAACAGCCCCTGACAGGCAGGTCCTCGTGTCCTCTTGTCCTATCGCCTGTTGCCTCGGACAAGGGGCTGACCCCCACCTGGCTCCAGCCTCCTGTCAGCAAGTTGTGGACAGGGAGAAGGTCAGCCCCGAGCCTCCTCTTCTCCAGCTTGGAGAAGCCCAGCTCCCTCAGCTGCTCCTCACAGCACATGCCCTGCAGAGCCTTGCCCAGCTCCATTGCCCTGCCCTCCACCCACTGCAGCCCCTCAAGGTTCTCCCTGAATTGAGGGGCCCAGAACTGGACACAGCACTCCAGCTGTGGCCTCACCAGTGCCCAGTCCAGCAGAAGCATCACTGCCCTGCTCCTGCTGCCACACTCTTTCTGATCCAGGCCAGCCTGCCCTTGGCCTTCTTGCCCAGCCGGGCACCCGCTGGCTCAGCTTCAGCCTCTGTCCACCAGCACCCCCAGGGCCTCTCCCACGGGGACCCTTTGCAGCTCCTCTGCCCCCAGCCTGGAGCTGCAGGGGGTTAGTGTGACCAGAGGCACCAGAGGCACCAAAGGCACTCTTGAACCTCATGCCCACGGGCTCGGCCCAGAGCTCCAGCCTGTCCAGGTCCCTCTGCACAGCCTTCCTACCCTCCAGCACATCCACACTGCAAGCCAGCTTGGGGTCCTCTGCCACTTTGCTCATGCAAGACTCAAGGCCCTCCTGCAGATTCCCACGAAAAATAGGCAACAGGACTGGGCCCGTTAGCCAACAAGTTCTAGGGCTTGACAAAGGAGCCCAGCCAGCAGTGGGGAGAAACTGCTGGCAGGAGATTGAATGGGGGCAAGAGACAATGGATGAGGGACAAGTTCTGGGCCATGGCCATTTGTTCGAAAAACCAAGTCAAAGTTGAAGGCCTGCCATATTTCAGTGGTCAGAGACCTGGCAGAGAAATCTAGTTTTGAGACCTGGACACCAAGAAGGTAGAATTTCTAAAGCACAAAGACCCTTAGAGAAACCAGAGACGAAGACAAAACTGACACCCACAGTTACTGAGGCTCCCCCTATCTAGGGAAAAGACAAGAAAAGGACAACAATTGTGGACTAAGCATCATGCAAAGTGAGAGATCAAGAGCCAGTGGAAGAGAGAAGAAGAATTCCTGCAGAGAACTGGTAAGACAATGGACAGGAATTCTTTTGTTTGCAAAAATGTCAAAAGAGTTAAAAGTTTTGAGAACTGATGTACAGGTGTTAGAGAGCAATTGCTGTGTCCCTTCAGCACTGAATGAAGTAGGGTCACCTCTGGAACCCAAGCAACTGCTCCGAGATTTTATTGCCCGGCTTTCGCTGACAGTTTCTGGGGACCCAGAGGAGACAAAGCAGCGCCGACAGGGCAGAGCAGAGGAATCGTTGGCCCTGCAGCGTGTAGCAAAGGAGTTTGGGGGAGATCTTCCAATTGCCTGGTCTGGAGAGTTCAGCACGCCTTCTTTTCTGGGAGAAAGAACAGGCCATGAATTTTGGGTCCTTGATTTGAAGGCCTTTTGCCTGCACAGAAGGCACAGCAATGGGAAGGAGGCAGCGTGAGGCTGAGAGGTTTCTGTCCTGGTTTGTGGGCTTGGGTGAGATTGGGCCAGAATGACAGGACGCCTGTAAAATCTGGGCTTTGGGAAAGGTTGGGGAGGGTTGGGAAAGGTGTTCAAAGGGTGGTTTTGCCTGAGGTGTTAAACATGGGAGCGGGTCTATCTTCCCAATTGCCAAGAGAAGAGATGCCAGAAAGCTCCCCTGCAGGCTGTGTTTTAAGGAACAGGAGAAGAGAGCGAGGGTAAGGGGTTTCTTTCCTGGAGGGAAGGGCTGTCGTTCACTTGCAGGAGCCCTGCACTGAAATTGCCAGTCCAACTCCCCAAATTGAACACGGACAAAGATTCCTGCCAGACAAAAAGGGCCAGCACAGAAAGCTCTCGCTGCCCATGGAGTGCCCAGGGTGGCCCCCAAGTGCATGTGAAACCCGAAGGTTGCAGGCTTTCTTTGCTGGGGGAAAGGCCGTGACATCCCAAAGAGTCCCGTGGCAGACAGGTGGGGCTGCACTGTGTGGGGGTGAGGTGTTGGTTCTTTGGTTTCCAGGGGCTATTCCAGAATGGAGAGGACAGGCTGTGACATCCCAAAGGGGCCCCTGGCACACGGCTGGGGCTGCATTCTGACCTTGTGGGGTGTTGGTTCTTTGGTTTCCAGGGACTATTCTGGAATGGCGAGGACAGACCGTGACATCACAATGGGGCCCATGGCACAAAGGTGGGGCTTCACTTGGGGGTTGTAGGGCGTTGGTTCTTTGGTTGCCAGGGCCCATTCCGGAATGGAGAGGACAGGCCGTGACATCACAAAGGAGCCCTTGGCACACGGATGGGGTTGAACTGTCACGTGGTGGGGGCTTGGTTCTTTGGTTTCCAGAGGCTATTCCGGAATGGAGAGGATAGGCCAGAATGGATAGGACAACAAAAGAGCCCAAAGCACATGGGTTGCTCTGCACTGTGGTGGAGGGTGTTGGTTCTTTGGTTGCCAGGGCCTATTCCGGAATGGAGAGGACAGGCTGTGACAAGAAGTGCCTGTCAGAAGGGACGCACAAGAATCTTCTGTGGGCATCTTCTCTGCTCTGCCCTGCACATCTCTGTGCTGGGCTGAAAACTCAGCCTCTCTGCTTCCCTCTCCTAAGGGACTTGTTCTTAGACATCCCTTTCCCCTGCGCTCCTTTCCAAAGCCCTCCCGGCAATTCCCAAGCCTGGACCCGGCTCTCATCCCCTCTCTGCCTCAGAGCCCTCAACTTCTCTTGCAGAGAGCTGGGCCTGTCAATCCACCGTCCCTTTGGCTGGCTCACAGGTTCCTGCAGTCGCTGGGTTCTTCTCTTTGTCAGCTCCCAGAAAGGAAACCAAAATCAGTGCAGGACTTTAGCAGCACATCGGCCAAAGCCCAACCATTCCACCACTCACCATCTCCTAAGTGCTCTGAGCTCCTCCAGTCCCTGGCTCCGGCCAGAGTCTCAGCCTGCGGCTCTC
>NW_020886526.1:0-6052 GCF_003945725.1 Corapipo altera
ATGAGACGAAGGTGTCTGGTCTTTTTTTCATTACTACTGTTGTGTTAATGAACCAGTCAAGTTCTTCCCTCTGTTAAAGAAATGCTACTGAAGGCAGCTGTCTTGCCCAGAATCCAGTAATGCACAAGTTTGAGCTTTTTTGGTTCTTTATGTGTTTTCTAAAGCTAATGCAGATCTCTCCATAGAGTGGGAATTCGTTTAAACGTTTTGAAGAACAGTATTTCATAAAAGCATGGCACACACACCAAGCTGTAAAGCCTGGGAAAACAACACCCTTCAGTTTATTTTTAAGTGCTCGATTTAAGTGCAGTTAGTTCCCCATCAGAGGCTAATTCCTATGGAGCAGGAGGAAGGTATTCCTTTTCCCTTTGAATGTCTGGTTGCCAATGCCAGGTTAGGTGCCTGGTGAGGGTACAAAAATCAGTCGAAATTCAGTATGCAGGAGTTTACACAACCTGGCAACCCAAGCACCAGTCCAGGCATCTAAGAAATCTGTATGATTGGTAGAAGTGGCACAGACTGTAAATGGAATTCTTAACACAAAAGCTGGATCAGGAGAGCGTGTACTGCAGGCACACCTTCTTTTGACTGTTTAAGTGCAGGAAATTGACCTAGAAATAAGTTCTGGAAATACTTTAGAGGTTAAAAAGTGAAGTTTTACAATCATTATTTTCTTTAAAAGGCCATGTCCAGTGCCCTATGTATCCTAGCTTTTTCACTGAGCATGTGCATTAAGTAGACCCTGACCTGGCCAACACATGAGGACATCCTAACTCTGCCAAGTAGAGCAGTACCTGTGCTGAAGCGCTGGGAGCAGTAGGGACTTCTTGCCTTCTTTTCCAGAAGGCAGCTATTTTACACCAGCTGGTCATACTCACAGAGTTTCCTGAGAATCATTTTAGCAAGAATCTTTGTACAGACTTGGTTTTTGATTTGTGTCATTTGGGATTTTTTCACTTTAAAAGAAACATGAAAGTCACTTTATAGAAGATTTATTGCAAGCATGACAAATAATACTAATAGAAGTTAGGGAGAAAGAAACAAAAACAGGACTCCAACTTCTTGTGACTCTTCTAAATCAACGCATCTGTAAATCCACCCTGCTGAACTCCATTTTAGTGATGTGGTTGGTGCATGTTAGTGCCAGGCTTCACTCCCCTTCCCATCTCTCTTCTCCCCCCTCCATGGCAGGTGGCTGACATGAGGGTAGCAGCCAGAGGAGAGCTCAGGGCTGTGGCAGTGCAGGGTACCACAGAGGAGCACATTGCCCACCCTGCAATCATCACCAGTTTATCCTGGCACCTTTAACCACTGAGAGAGAACTTGAGGGGGTTTAGGCCATTAGAAAGCATTCACAGATGTGTCTCTTGGAGAGCAGAAGTGGCAAGTACTCTGAACTAGAAGCATTCAACCCTTATGAAAACTGGACTTTAGATGCCTAAAGGTCAGTTCCTAAAATTAGAGAGCAGTGCTAGAAATCTGGATTTTACTTCACCTGGCCACAGATCTCCATGACCACATATTGCACAGTATTTCTCATCAGTAACAGGGTCTGTGTCAAATACAGCTGAGGATCCCACTCAGCATTCCAAGTCCTTGTGTTAAAATGAGGATGATGATACCTGTTCCCAAACCCACCTATTCCTAAAAATATTTGTCATGCTGTAGCATAAGCACTTCCCTGTCGTATTTTTTCTAGAACTATGGGAGGTGGTCAGTTCAGTAAGTGAGGATTTATTATTGCCACATGGGGTTACCTACCCTAAAGAAGGGCATGAGGGGTAACAGTAATGAATGTTTCTCTTTGCCTGATGGCCATCTTAATGATGCTGAATGCTACGTACTGTTGTCTGTCCAGTAGCATGACATAAAGTCCAAAGATAAGCTTAAATTGTACATACATTTTACTTGAATGAACTAAGAGAAACTGGATATTTGCTTGGAAATATACAAGTGGACAGAAATCAACTGCATTTCCACAATGGGACAATGAAATCAACTTTTGGCTGTTCTGTTCTCTGGTATCACAGTGGGTGGTTGTGCTGTAGTGCTCACTGCTTTAAAAATTTGAAATCTGTTTTGTACTGTAATCTCCTTCTCCCAGTCACTCTTTCTCAAACTGATTCCTTTTATGATCATATTTTTCATCCTCTATCTCAGGCCAAAGATTCTTAGAGCGAAGTTAGTAGATTTCTTTGTATGAGGATAAAAATCTTCCAACAATTTTCTCACAAGTTTTAATAAGAAATTTGATGCTGAGATAACTGAGCAAAGATAGAAATTTCAGACTTGTCCTGTTTAGAAAAACTCATTCAGACTTCAAAGTTGTCTTGTAGTAAATAAGAACTGCTTTGTTAGAGCTCATAGGTGAGGGAGCCCTACAGCTTTTGAGCTTCACAGGAGAGATGCTTCTATTGTCAGGCAGACTTCTTTGGAAATGTGATGGGGAAAAAAATTAAAAATCTACATCCTATATACATATTTTTTATTATATAAATCAAAAAAGCTTCTCTTGTATAGATCCACAGCTTAAGGCCTCAAACTCTCTGAAGGCTTTCTAGGATATACTTGTACAGGAAGATAATTTTAAAAATACCCTGAAACAGTTGAACAGAGTGTTCTAAACTAACTCTGGTTATAAACTTTCACGTGTGAGTGTGTAGGATCAGACCCTAACTCATGTGGCTGGCAATAAAGATATGAAAATTTACCTTTCCTGGAACAGTAAGAGTTAGTTCTTCTGTGGTCTGCTGGAAGATGAACTTACTGCTAAGATTCTGGAAAACTTCAGTCTAATTTTTATTTGTCCTTTAGTTAGTAAAGTAATGAAGTGAGAGCTGAATGGTGTTGCTGAACAGGAAGCCCAAAGGCCTGTTTTGTGTCACTATTCTCAAATTTCTCAGAACCAATGTGTTTTTTTAATTTATTATTATAATTTATACGATGCATACATAATTTATAATTAGTAATTATAAAATATTGAAGTTGAAGTATCATTGCTTCTATCATATGACAGATTTATTTTAGTTACATTCATACTGGAAGCCTTCCCTGTTCTGATTTCTGTGGAGAAGGTCATGGTGCTCCTGGCAAGGTAAATTCCTATGATTTGGTGCAGTCCACAGTAAATGTTTCCTGCTATTTTGTAGTTATATCAGAGGGATTTTTGTGATCCCTTAATTAGTTCTTTGAATTGAGCAAATGTCTATTGTTAGGAAAGGTAGTTTCCTGGCAATGAATTTTATTGACCATCACAATCTAAGCTATGCAAGATGATACTGGTTGACAAGGTTCAGCATCTTTTTAGAGGACATGACCTCATTTTTCTTCATTTTTCCCAAGAGGCTTTCTTTTTTCTTGGATAAAAATTAAGGACTTCAGTCATTTGCTTGTGCCTTCTGGATGTCCAAACAGAAGCTGCAGCTTCTGGTGGCCAAGCGCCAGGAGATCCCAGACAGGTTGAATGTGCAGTAAGTTGCTCAAATTTCAGGAGAGTGCCTGAGCTGCCTTTATGGGTTTCTGGGGCCCATGCAGTAGATGTGGTGCACAAGGGGCTCATCCGGATGAGGCTTCGAGTGCCACCAGCTCTGTGGCACGTTTAGTGCTGGGCTGGTGCTGCACCACAGCCTTGGTGCTGGGCCGTCTTCTCATGGGTAAGCGTATCCTGGAGTTTAATCAGGGGCCATATCTCAAGCTGGCCCTTTCCATAGCTACCCACTCACCCCTAAAAGTCCCCAGATTCCACAGCAAATCTCTGTTCCTTTTGTTTTCCAGTCTCTGGTACTGGCTGTTTCAGTTTCACAGAAACTTCAATTCAGATGGGCTATTTGGAGCTCAGCTGGTCTAAGCATTTGCTTTGCCTAATGAGCAAGGCTTGGGAATGAAAAGAAGCGGAACTGTTATTTACCACACTGGCATTAGCATCGCAGGCACCAAGGGCCACCTCGTGAGACCTCTTGAGTGTTCCAGCATTCCTTATTTCTGGACAAAGTGTGTATTTTAAATATATGTGGTTCGAAGTGTTTGAGTCTGACACGAAGGTGCATTTCTGTGCACTGCGGTGAGCTGGCAGTGGTCATGGACCCCTCCTCAGTGTCTACATGTTGTTTCCCTGGTACCTGTTTAGGCTCTTACAATTTGTTTATCAGAGTTTTTTTTCTTCTTTTCCTCCAGGTAATACACTTTCTTCACCACTTTTCTCCTGGTGAAGGGCAAAAGGGTTTGATCTTTGTAAGATTTGTTAAAATATTTTTGTGTTTATAAGAGGAAAGCTGACATGTATAAAGAAATAAGTGCTTTTGTAATTTTTTTTTGTTGTATGATTCAGCATTTAAATCCTTTACAGATGCAATTTTTTGCACTCTATCTGCATATATTCATAAAAATTGTATTTATTTTCTGTCTTTAAGGTTTACTTTGTTTTTTTTTCTTCCAGCGTTATAAAATGCAGTATGTGCAACATTAAAAAAATAGTGTAAAGACATTGTCTCATTTTGTTGTAATCTTTAACTGCCTTTAAAAAGATAACTTAGGGAATTTATGGAAAGAATTTGAATACATCAGAAGGTGCTTAATGGAAATTTTGAGGATAAAAGAGGGTAGAGGAGATAGGATCAGAATCTTGACTCTTATTTGCTTTCACAAGAATAAGTGAATTAAAATCCTTTCAAAGAGCATGGGGCAGGCTCTGGGTTAGCTCCTGAGTGCTGCTGCAGTAACGTGCAGACAGCGGTGGTGTTCCCTGTCTGTAGGTGGGATACAGAACTACTAAAAATCTGCTCCACTGCAAAATCTGGCGGAGCCCATGACTAGGAGTGCACCAGGAGCAACTTGGATGAGCTGGAGCTACTCCAGCCTGTAGATGGGGGATGTGTGGCAGGCTGCAGGAGGAAAAGTCTGCTGCTTTCTCTTCCTTTGTTCCCTCAGCCCTGCCTGTCCTTGCAGCAGAATGGGGCCTCCAGCTCTGTGTTTCCAGAGGACCTGAAGGAAGGCTACACCCTGACGTGTAATTTCAGAAATACCTGTTCCTTAGTTTTCCCAAACACCCATATCCTGCAGTGCTTATGAGAGACAATCCCAGCTGTGTTTTTTGAGCATCATATATTAAAGGGATATTTACTATTAAATATTTCCAGCTTAGCTACAATTATTCAGCACCCGAAGGTAGGATTTTCCAACTGCGTGAGATATCCTATTGAGGGCTTTTCACCTCAATAGATCATCTGAAAGGTTTTGAGAGTATTGCCTCTGAGAATGTGTTTTCAGAATGAAGATTGAGGAGAATATCACTGTTGACACCCACAGCTCAAAATTTTGGTCATGCATGTACATTTTTTCCCCCGCTGGTTTGTTCAGAATAAATTCAGCACTGATAATCAGCTCAGTTAGGACAGTACTTTTAAAAAGTATGTAAAATGACAAATTACCTGTTTGACCATGCTTCTCTTCTCCCCACAAATAAAGTTGCAAACTAATTTGTTCTGGCTTTCATTCAGTGGAAAGCAAAATCTTTGTTTGTTTTTGAAGGCAAAGGAAGCATGGGCAAAAGAATAAGAGGAAATAATACAGCCAGATTCATGAAATGGTTGAAGGTAGGTGGTACAGCTGTTTTGCTGGCACTGCGTAAACTACAGGTAACAGCTTTTGACATGGCTATAGAAATTCTCCTCGTCTGTTGGAGCACTCTGGCACAGACTCAGAAATAACCTGAAGTCAGAGCATTGAGTACCTGTGTGTCCTGCAGCCAGCAGAGAAGATGATCATCCTTCTGCGGTTCCAGCCAATTTTTTCAGAGCACATGTATCTGAGGCTCTTGTGCAGCCTTTTCTTTCAGGAGGGACAACATTTTATCTGCTGGAGGTACACTGTAATGGCTTTTGCCTTCTTACAGTCAGGGTTTCCACCTGCTTCTGAGACATGCCCTCCATCTAATTATTCACAGTGGTGGTACCAGAGAACTTCCAGAGACGGATGAGAGATGGGTAGCTCCTGCAGGCACAACAGGTCTTTTCTAGGGAAGCTCTGCAGGGTGTGAGTGTTCAGCTGCATCTCA
>NW_020886527.1:0-4932 GCF_003945725.1 Corapipo altera
CAGGAGAAGAGCTGTCCTGTGGGAACAGGGAACACTGTCTCATGAGAACGAGGACTTGTTTTGAACAGAGTGACTGAGAAAAATATAAACATCAAAGGAAAACAGGGACAGGTGCACAGAAATGTGAGAAAGTAGGACTGAGAAAGTCCAGCTAAAATCTACCTATTAACTGTGAGAATTGTAGTTTGTGTATGTAAGCTGACCTATCTGTGTGTTATACGTGTACCAAAAGAGTTGTATTTAAGAGGTTGTAAAGTGCAGCTCATGGCTGCTGCTACTTCATTTTCCTTTTCCAATAAACTTTCTTACTGAATATTATATATCGTAGTCCGTCCCAACAACGACATTTGGTGACTCCAACGCGATGCTGCGACTTTGTAACTTTCGGAAGGCAGAGAAGCCGATACGGGCGGCAGGGAGGTTTTGCCGCCGGGACGGAGCTTGGTGTAGCATGAGAGCAGTGGAAAAGCTGATACCTGGACAGGTGAGCCACCGAGAACAAGTCTATCCTGCTTAAAAAAGAGAAAAATTAGACGAACTGGTTTTGCAACAGATGCTACTTTCGTGTAAGGGCCAGGGATTTGAAGCGAACGCTGTAACTGCCTTTACTATCTCTACTTGGAAAGAACTTAGTGATAAGCTCTTTACTGCTGCCTCTAAGGGAGAAAAAGTTGCTGCTTCCCTCTTTACAACTTGGCGATTGTTATCTGGAACAGTAAAAGACATTAAAGCACAGTCTGAGGACATTAGAATGCTACTAGATACCATCATACGGAGAAATCATGCAAAAAGGGAGTCGAGCGGAGTTGAAGGGAGCCAGAGCGGGACCAGAGATCACGGAGCGGAACTGGGGACAACCAAGCGGCCCCGCCAAAATGAACGCGGTGCTAGCGTCTTGGCAGTGCATATCCAGGACAATCGGAGACGGCGGTTGCGGCGTGAAAGTACTGCTGATGGACCGGGGACGAACTTTACGAACACTGTGACTGAGTTCCACCTTAAGAAACTTCCTGCTTTTCATTTGAACTGTGCTGTTGGACTGCGCGGCACGGTTTGTGACTGTATTCACAGCGTTGGGTGCTTCCGTCGCCGTGCAGAGTGAACCCATGTCGGCGCCGGGTCTGTCCGCCTGTGGCGGGTGCCTACGTAGCGCGGCGGGCGGCGGGGGGAACTCTGTTTTCCCTGCACTGTTGGCGGTCGTGGTCTCAGGGGGTGTGCGTTCCCCTTCCCTTCTTTGCAGCGAGTGTTTTTTCCCTGGTACCGCTCCTCTTCCTAGAACGGCGAGTTGATAACAGTAGCAACGGTTTCAGGGAGGGCAGTCGGGGGAGGGGGGGAAGTTGTTTGTCTTTTTTCCTTGTTACTCCAATCACCCCCTCTCTGAAACGTGCCTGTTTGCAGCTGTTTTCTCCCTCTCCTATGTTTTGTCTGTTCTTAAGCAGACCCTGTGATTAAGTTGTTAAGTTCCTTCTGCTGATCTCTCTGGGTGAGCCCGGCCCCTCCTCCCCCTCCTTCGTCCTTCGGCAATGGGGGGGGGGGGGGCGGGGGGGGGGGGCAAAAGACGGAAAAAAAGGGAAAAGGGAAAAACAACTTAAAATTAACAATACCCCAACTTATAAATCAAATAAGATTGCATTGTTTTTACAGCAATAGGTGTTAAGCATGCAGCGTGTTCATGGCATTCTCAACCGTTTTCTTCAAAAACAGAAAGGGAGACTGACGAAAAATCCCTTGAAACAAGATTAGAAATAACGCAACGTCCATGCTTAGCTTTTTGTATATTGCAGAAGGTTGTTAGGAATCTCCTATAGTTTGCCATTTCGCTTCTCTTACATGAAATTTGGCTGTTTCCCCCGGGGGGAGGGGTGCCGGTAGAAGGTTTGCAGGCGGAACGATGAGACGAAGGGGGGTAGTTTTGCCCTCTGCAGAAGTAGTTTTATTGCCTTTATGACAGAATATCATTGCTCTATGAGAAGGGTTAAAGATTTCTAAGATAATATTCTGTTCTTTCTTGCTGTATTCGTCTTTTACATGAAGAGTTATGCAGGATTTGCAGATTGTTGATGGCAGCTATGCCATAAATTTCCTTTGAATTATGAAACTGATAAGAAGTGCACAGCCAATGACTACTTGAAAATGTGTGTGTGAATGATGGATGTCTGAGGTGGCCACCTAAGAGTGTATGAAAAAAGATTGTGTGAAAGAGAAAAACTACATGAATGTGTAACTGTGTAAACTTAAAAATACTTTCCGTCGGTGTCGAGATTTTAAGAAGGTATTAGGACTGAGGTTAAATAAGAAATTCTTACAAAAATTTGGTATTCTATTACAACCTTGTATGAAGATTGTGAAATTTGAATCTCAGGTGGAGTTTTTCCACTAATATTGTTCCTTAGTTGTGTGAGCTGGGCAGGAGACCGCTAGTTTTGGAGCGAGTAAAAACCATAAGCCAGCAAACATTAATGCAGACTGCAGGGTTAGCGGAGCCCGGAGCAAGGTGCACCACTATGTGTCCAGGTGCCCGGGAACCATTCTTACAATTCGTGGAAAAGCTGCAAGTCGCTGTAGAGAAACAGGTTTTTTGACACTCAGTTACAGAAACTGCTAGTTACACAACTAGCTAGAGATAATGCCAATACAGACTGTCAAAAAGTACTATCCTTGGTGCGGTGATGCAGGCTTGTGCCGAGGGGGTCCTTAGACCATCAAATAATTGCATTTGCATCTGCTATGGCAGTAGTGAGGGTCGTTTGAACTTTTCTGTGTTTTCCAGGATTTAAATCAGGAGTTGTCTATGTTGCTGCCTTGCTTGTTCAGCCTGTTGCAGGGGGGCCCTTGCAGACTGTCAAGGCCATCCTGCATGCCTTTTCAAGGGCATCTGCAGGGTTGTGAATAGTGTGTCTTCAGACCTCCTGGCTGGAGGTCAGAGCTGACCAGTTATGTTGATCAGTGTGCTGTGTTCTCAGCAAAATAGCCTCACTACTTGTGATTACTGCTTGTTTCATACCAGACGTATTGTTTGCATAATTTGACTAGTGAATGTTTAGGGTTGTACGAAGGCAACCTGTACTCTTTGTGATGCTCAAAGCTTACTGTTAATTGTCCGAACAAACAAACTTCTGTAGTCATTCCAAGGGTTAGGGTTGTGAGACTAGGAGGTACTGCTCGGATTTTTCTTTTAGAACATACAGATCCTGTGTGACTTAAGCAATGGTTCCTACCTACAGAACAGCTGTTGGCCCTGCAACAGCTTGTTAAAGAGCAGCTTGGTGTTGATTACATTGAACCATCTCAGAATCCTTTAATTACCCCTGTCTTTGTGATAAAGAAAAAATCTGTGAAATGAAAACTGTTGCATGATCTCAGATGGCTTGGTGCAGTCATGGTTAGAAAGCATTGGCTTACTGACCCCTTCTATGCGTCCTACTGAATAGCCCGTTGTTATTATTGATTTGACAGGTTATTTTTTCACAATCCAGTTAGATCCCAGTGATAGAGAAAAAATTTGCATTTTCAGTTCCATCTATTATTCGTACAGAACCTTATGAGTGTTATCCATAGAAAACCTTCTCCCCTGGAATGAAAAGTTTTTCTATAATTTGTCAGTGGTTTATGATTCCAACATTATTTTCTGTACTAATGCAATTTTCTGACTGTCTTTTGTTGTCATTATATAGATGATATTTCTGCTGGCTGTAGCCACTGAGGATCAGCTGGGTGTGCTGGACGCTGAAACCAGAAAGAGTCTACAATTCTTTGGCCTAGTAGTTGCTCCTAACACGGTGCAGTGAAAGGTACCCTGGAAATATTTAGGGTTCACGTACACAAAAAGCAGTCATTCCTCAACCAGTTCAATTGGATATTAATGTTAAAACTCTTACTGACATACAGTAACTATTAAGATCTTTAAATTAGATTACATCGTACTTGCAATTGCCAAACACCCAGCTGGCACCTCTATTTCACCTGCTCAAACATTCTGACAATTTTCAAGAACTGAGGGAACAGACTGAGAGAACTGACTAACAGAGCAGTTTGGACCATCCAACAAGTAGAGTAAGCTTGACATTCTAAATTTGTTTCACACATTGATCATTGTCAAATTGTCTAATTTTTCATTTTTGCATATCACAGAGTTCCTTTTGTCAAAAACCTACTCCTGGATTGTTTGAGCTCATAACTCAAATCACCATTAAGGCTAGAGAAAGATGTATACAGTGTACTGGCAGAGATCCAGTTCACATTGTTGTACCTGTACACTCTCATTACTTTGAGTAGTGTAAAATGCAAACTGCTTTAACTGAGTTCCACGGTCAAATTCCTTATCATTCATTAGTCCATAAAAGGAGTGCAATGTCTGGATCACCTTAATGAAGGCCTTGAACCAAACCACCTTTTGTGCCTTCCTTGCATGGTTTGAGCAGCTTTTTCATACCTGTCTGGTAGGAGTTCTGTTAAATGGCAGTGAGGCCAGCCTTATAGCGGTCAACCTCAGACCCTTGACAAAGTTGTTTTGTAAAGTTATGCGGCAAAGTGTAGGCAATTGGGATTTGCTGTAAGAACAACCTAGAATATTTAAAAAAAAAGAAAAAAAAACAACCCAAGATGGTCTTACAGTCTTGAGAAAGACAGGTAAAGCTGCGGTTGAGCTGTAACCCTTGCTTTTCAGATCAACCTTTGAATGTTATTGTTGATTCTGCATATGTTACAGTGACTTGATCAGGTGGTGTTGTATTGTCCATTTCCAAGTCTTATTTTTCAAGCATTGTTTGTACTCTAAAGAACTCCTTTGCAGAGGCTTGTTTCAGCAGGTTTCCTATGCTTCGATCCAGTGCAGCTTCATTGTTTTTCACCTCTTTTAGAGTTTTGAGAAAGGTATGCTGTGCTTGGCCAGGGGCCTCCTCGAAACTGATGGTCTTGTGGTCCCTGTGGGAG